>NW_028166436.1:100000-117500 GCF_964263955.1 Coregonus lavaretus | reverse complement strand
AGTCTGGGAGATGTGCTTCTTTTCATTTGTGAACACTGTTAGGTTCAAAGTCTGCAAGATACAAGATTGTGTGTGTGTGTTTGTGTGAGTATGCGTGCCTGACTCTCTCTGTGTGTGTGCACGCATTTGTGTGTGTGTGTGTGCGTGTGTGTGTGGTATGAAATTAACTGTATTGTCCTCCATAATGCGACAATCTGTTGAATTAGTCATATTTTCACCATGTCCTAAATATAGCACCTTGTCCTCCAACCATGCCAATGATAAGTTGACATCAACAGACATAGTGTGTGGGAATGTGTGTCTATGAATGCATGTGTAAGTGTGTATTTTTGTATGTGTATGTGTATCGTGTGTGTATGTGTGTGTACACGCATGCTTGCGTGTGCATGTGTGTGTGTGTGTGTGTCTCAGACATACAACACACACAATGACCTAACATAGGGGAGTCATTTCCATTTAGATTTCCCACCGGTACCTGGTGTGCATCCTTAAACAGTTGATGATGAAATTGCTGTATACTTTAATTGAATAAGGTCTCTTGACCCACCTTGGTTCCAAGTCAACACTATAGACCCTTCTACTGTACATCTATAGCTGCTGCAGCACCCCCTGAAGAATCGGAATAATAAGAAAAAAAAGAATAACATTGTATTTATTTGTTTTAAAATGTATTATTTTTCACAAAAGTAGTGCACTCGGGCCTTTACTAGTCCTGTATTAGCAGACCAATATAGGCGTCTATAGTGTGGGCAAAAATATACGTTTCGCACCCCGTCAGCGAACAAATCGCAGCATGTAATGTGTAATGTGTGTGATCACTCTTTCTGTGATAGATGACTCTGATTATTCAATATAAACACACACACACACATACTTACATTTTTGCCCCAACGCTCTTTCCATGACATACTGTAGACTGACCAGATAAATCCAGGTGAAAGCTATGATCCCTTATTGATGTCATTTGTTAAATCCACTTCAATCAGTGTAGATGAAGGGGAGGAGACAGGTTAAAGAAGCATTTTTATGCCTTGAGACAATTGAGACATGGATTGTGTATGTGTGCCATTCAGAGGGTGAATGGGCAAGACAAAATATTTAAGTGCCTTTGAATGGGGTATGGTAGTAAGTGCCAGGAGCACCGGTTTGAGTGTATCAAGAACTGCAACGCTGCAGGATTTTTCATGCTCAACAGTTTCCCGTGTGTATCAAGAATGGTCCACCACCCAAAGGACATCCAGCCAACTTGACACAACTGTGGGAAGCATTGGAGTCAACATGGGCCAGCATCCCTGTGAAACGCTTTCGACACCTTGTAGTCCATGCCCCCGACGAATTGAGGCTGTTCTGAGGGCAAAATGGTGTACAACTCAATATTAGGAAGGTGTTCACTCAGTGTATAGCACCCACTTATAGCAGCCTTGTGGCAGCCATTTTGTGTTTGAACACTCACCACAAATCCCCTACCAAAGTGGAGAGGTGAGGACAGTATTGAAAACGATACTGCTCTCTTGCACTTACTTTTCTTTCAGTTCTCCCTCTCTCCTCCTCTCATTCAGTTCTCTCTATCTCCTCCTGTCTTTCAGTTCTCCCTCTCTCCTCCTGTCTTTCAGTTCTCCCTCTCTCCTCCTGTCTTTCAGTTCTCCCTCTCTCCTCCTGTCTTTCAGTTCTCCCTCTCTCCTCCTGTCTTTCAGTTCTCCCTCTCTCCTCCTGTCTTTTAGTTCTCCCTCTCTCCTCCTGTCTTTCAGTTCTCCCTCTCGTCTACCATTTTTCAGTTCTCCCTCTCTCCTCCTGTCTTTCAGTTCTCCCTCTCTCCTCCTGTCTTTCAGTTCTCCCTCTCTCCTCCTGTCTTTCAGTTCTCCCGCTCTCCTCCTGTCTTTTAGTTCTCCCTCTCTCCTCCTGTCTTTCAGTTCTCCCTCTCTTCTACCATTTTTCAGTTCTCCCTCTCTCCTCCTGTCTTTCAGTTCTCCCTCTCTCCTCCTGTCTTTCAGTTCTCCCTCTCTCCTCCTGTCTTTCAGTTCTCCCTCTCTCCTCCTGTCTTTCAGTTCCCCCTCTCTCCTCCTGTCTTTCAGTTCTCCCTCTCTCCTCCTGTCTTTCAGTTCTCCCTCTCTCCTCCTGTCTTTCAGTCTCTTCTCTCTTCTACCATTTTTCAGTTCTCCCTCTCTCCTCCTGTCTTTCAGTTCTCCCTCTCTCCTCCTGTCTTTCAGTTCTCCCTCTCTCCTCCTGTCTTTCAGTTCCCCCTCTCTCCTCCTGTCTTTCAGTTCTCCCTCTCTCCTGTCTTTCAGTTCTCCCTCTCTTCTCCTGTCTTTCAGTACTCCCTCTCTCCTCCTGTCTTTCAGTTCTCCCTCTCTCCTCCTGTGCTTTTTAACAACTCATCCTATCTGACACTTCCTGTCGGGAAGTGTCTCGCTCGTTCCTTCTCTTCCATTTCTCACCATCCTTTTATTTGACACGGATCGTGTGAGCTTCACCTTTCCTCTCAGGGTGAATTCAAGTCTACTGCTGTTCATGGTTCTCAGTACAGTTTTGACTGGTTTCTCTCAGTCCGTCCTCTCTCTTTCTTACCTTTCTTTCTTCCATCTTACCTCAGTCACTCTTTCTTCTCATGCCTCGCTAAAACAAACTGTCAGAGACCTTGTTTCCTCTATTTTTCGTTCTTCATCCATCATTCCATCTATAATTCTTCTTTCTTATTCCCCTTCCTTTTCCTCTCTACTTCCCTCCTCCTTCCGTCCTCTGTCTCTCTCGCTTTCTCTTTACTTTCCCTGCAGTCCATCTCACATCTCTCTTTCTCTCTCACTGTCTACCTCTAGTTCCTTGTCCTTTTCTTGCCTCCCTCCTTCCCTCCTCTCCCTCCCTCTATCCTCCCCTCCATCCTTCCCTGTCTACCAGCTCATATCAGTCTACATTAATCAGTCTGCGAGGGCCTGGGTGTTCAACAGTGTTTGACGAGGCTTGACTAGCTACCTTTCCCCCTCTCTCTCTCTCTCCCTCCTCACCCTCCCTCCTCTCCCTCCTTCCCTCCCCTCCTCCCTTCCTCCTGCCCTCCTCTCTCCTCCTGTCATATCTTCCTCCCTCCCTCTCTCCTTCTGGCTGCCTTTTAGCTCATATCTGTTCACATCACATCAGGTTTGTGAGAAGGGGGAGGAGCCCAGAGGTTGATTGGGTACTCCCTCCCTCTCTACCTCCCTCTCTCCCTCACTCATCTCTCCTCCCTTCTGAGTTTGACTAGGCATGACTACCCACCTTCCTGCTCACGACTCTCTCACTCTCCCCTCTTTCCTCCTCTCGCTCCTTCCCCTCCCTCCTCGCTCACCCTCCCTCTTCTCTCTCCTCCTCTCCCTCCTTCTCTTCCCTCCTTCCCCTCCTTCCCCTCCCTCCCTAGTTGGTTCTTAGCTCATATCTGTTCACATTTGTCAGCTCTGGGAGGCTGCAGAAGGAGGGCGTGGCAGGCCGCCGTTTGACTGGGTTTGCCCTCCCCGTCACTGGGCAAGCCGAGGCTGGGCCCTGGGGGGCTCTGGATGTCGGTCTGGATCGTCTTCGCACAGTAGAAACCCAGACAGTAATTGGCCAGTGCGGGGCTCCGCAATGGGGCCCATGGCAGCTGGTGGGTGGATACAGCAGACCAATTAGGAAGACAGAAGAGAGGAGAGGAAATGGAGGGGAAAAAACGATGTATCTTTCTCCGTCTCTCTCTCTCTCTTTCTTGATGTCTCGCTCTCTCTGTCTCTGTCTCTCTCTGTCTTTCTTTCTTTCTCTCTGTCTCTCTGTCTCCATGTCTATCTGTCTCTCTGTCTCTCTGTCTCCATGTCTCTCTGTCTCTCTGTCTCTGTGTCTCCCTGTCTCCCCGTCTCTCTGTCTCTCTCTATCTAGCTCTCTCTCTATCTTATTTTTTATAGTGGTCCTCACGGTGCAGTGTGTCATCGTCCTAACGATGAGAAATGCTTTGAACGTTTTTGGGAAGGGAGGAGGAGAGAGGAGGAGAGAGAGGGAAGAGGAGGAGAGAGGAGAAGAGAGAGGAGAGAGGAGAGAGAGAGGGATAATTAAAGAGAGAGAGAGAACGAAAGAGAGAGAGAGAGAGAGAGAGAGAGAGAGAGAGAGAGAGAGAGAGAGAGAGAGCGAGAGGAAGAAAGAAATTAAGAAAGAAATTAAGAAAGAAAGAAAGAAAGAAAGAAAGAAAGAAAGAAAGAAAGAAAGAAAGAAAGAAAGAAAGAAAGAAAGAAAGAAAGAAAGAAAGAAAGAAAGAAAGAAAGAAAGAAAGAAAGAGTGAGAGAGTGAGAGAGAGAGAGAAAAAAATTAAGAAATAAAGAGTGAGAGAGTGAGAGAGATAGATAGAGAGCAAGAGAGATAGAGAAAAAGAGAGATAGAGAGAAAGAGTGAGAGTGTTTGAGAGAGAAAGAGAAAGAGAAGGAGTGAGAGAGAAAGAGTGAGAGAGAGAGAGAAAGAGTGAAAGTGAGAGTGTGAGAGATAGAAAACGAGTGAGAGAAAGAGTGAGAAGGTGAGAGATAGAGAGAGCGAGAGAGAGAAAGAGAGAGTGAGAGAGAGAAAGGGTGAGAGAGAAAGAGTGAGAGTGAGAGAGAGAGAAAGAGAAGGAGTGAGAGAGAGAGAAAGAGTGAGTGAGAAAGAGAGAGAAAGAGTGAGAGTGAGAGTTAGAGTGTGAGAGATAGAAAACTAGTGAGAGAAAGATTGAAAGAGAGAGAGAGAGAGAGAGAGAAAGAGTCAGAGAGAAAGAGTGAGAGAGAGAGAGAGCCCTGCCTGCTGCACGCCTCCCCCCAGCCCACAGAACAGCCTCCCACTGACAGTGGCACCGGCACAGACCAGCCACAACCCATCTCCAACACCCACCAGCCCCCACTCTACCCCCTCCAGTCCAGAAGAAACACTGGCTGAGATCGTCCTGTTGATGGACTCAAATGGGAAGTTTGTTCAGGAGAATAAACTGTTCCCTAGACACAAAACGAGAAAGTTGTGATGCCCAACAGCGCAGAGTGCAATGGGGCTGCTTGATAAGGCCTAGCTCGGGTCGCCAAGCCACATAATCATACACACCGGAAGCAATGACCTGCGTGCTCAGCAGGAGAGGGTGGCAACTTCACTATGGGGAGTGATTGAGTAGGACTCCGCAATCTTTCCCAACTCAAGGATCGTGGTGTCAACCCTTCTACAGAGGAAGGACTTCCACCCTGCCACAATCCAAAGAATAAACGCCAGAATCTCTCCCGGGACTGTGTACTGCGACCCAATGTACACCTGGCCCACCATCCCACCCTCGATCTGGACTGTCTCTATGACCATGTTCACCTGTACAGGGAGACAGTCCCCATCATTGCCAAGACTCTCAAGGACGTTGCTTTAAACCGCAGCCCGACCTCTCCACCCAGGAACAGCGGAGCAATCTCCACCCCCGCGAGATCACCGAGACAACACCCTGGACATGCACCCTTGACCCCCCAGCCACGGCCACAGTACCACCAACCTCAATGCCCAACACAGCCAGCGCAGCACAGACCACCCCAGCCCAGCTTCAGACCCACCCAGACGAGGCCTACCACCCCCCTCCCCTCACCGCAGACCCACACCTGAAGGAGCCACAGCCCGGCAGGCAGAGCTACGCACAGGCTGTGAGAGGAGCAACTGGCCCAGCCCCCACCAATTAAATGAGTGACATTAAACAAACGCTGAGTCTACTATGCTCACATGTGATAGGCCGAGGGTCAAGGTATGATGAGCACAAGAACTCCACCATCCTCACACTACATCCACCTAAGTGGCATGACACAAATGCTATCTTAAATGATAAACAAATCACATCTGCATAATAAGAGTTTACGTTAATTGAAAAATCGTATTTTAATAGTTCTTGTTGGATTGTGAGTGTTTATCTCATTTTGAAGATAAAGAAAAAACAGTTATGAAATCTTTTTACGTTGCATGTTGGAATTTACAAAGATTGAAGTACTCTGCTTTTGGGCTAAAGAGCAGAAACCCAGACTTCCTAAAATAAATCGATGATGTTGATATTGTAGTACTTCAATGAAGAGAGTTTCTCCATTCTAGAGGGGGAGATTAGTCACTTTCAGGCCCAAGGCAACGTACTGGTCTGTGGAGACCTGAATGCTAGAACAGCAGAAGAACTAGACACTATTAACAGTCATGGGGACAAACACCTACCGGGAAGCAACAACTTTTCCCTCCCTACATACCCCCAGAAACAACTATGACAAAGTGAAAAACAAAACTGGAGTACAGCTCCTGAAGCTCTGTCCAACACTAGGTCTGTACATAGTCAATGGTAGGCTAAGAGTGGACTCTTTTGGTAGGTACACCTACAGCTCATCCCTTGGCAGCAGTACTGTAGACTACTTCATCACCGATCTCAACCCAGAGTCTCTCAGCGCCTTCACAGTCAGCCCACTAACACCTCTCTCAGACCACAGTAAAATCACAGTGTATCTGAGAAGGGCAATACCCAACCATGAAGCATCACGGCCCAATAAATTACATGGTACTAAACAGGCCTATAGATGGAGTGCAAACAGTACAGAAATCTACCAAAAAGCAATTAGTAGCCACAAAATACAATCTCTCCTGGACAACTTTTAAGCCTTAACATTCTCCTGCAGCAATGAAGGTGTACATTTGGCTGTTTGGAACATAAACTTTATATTTGACAAATTAGCCTCCTTGGCTAATCTAAAGAAATTTAAGAGAAAAACAAAAATAAAATATCATGAAAAATGGTTTGATAATGATTGCAAAAATCTAAGAAAGTCATTGAGACCCAGGCAACAAAAATATACGTCTTCAATATGGGGAAACACTGAAGCAATACAAACACACCCTAAGAACAAAAAAGGAACAGCACATTAGAAATCAGCTGTGATTGAGGAATCCATAGAATCAAACCACTTCTGGGAGAATTGGAATAAATTACAGTTTTTCTCGATTGCTAAGACACATTTCTTGAAAGCTGCTCTCATTTTCTCTTAACTGTGAACACAAAACCCAATTTTCAAGCTACATTCACAAAACCTCAGACTCTTCTTGCAAAACCAAACTTTCACCTCAAAACAGTTCAATCTGTGCTCAAAACTGAACTATGTTGTCAAATCGTGCCCCGAGTCAATCAAAATAAAAAACACTACTGAACAGTCACTAAACACTACGTAGAAAAATAGAAAACACAATGCTCAGGACATGAAGCTGGAGAAATAAATGTTTATTGTTCACTTTAGGCTAAATGCATGTTGCAAAACAAAAAAAAACTGTGCATTTAGCACTTGTACAAAAAGACAAAACAGAAATCTTGTGCATTTACATGTAGCACTTGTAAAAACAAACAAAAATCTTATGCGTTTGCCACTTGTGTACAGTAAGCCCATGTAAAAATAAAGTACTAAAATATACAAATAAGTGCATTACTCAGCCACAGCATCATGTCTCCGTACTGGGTCAGGCCACAGGACTTCATCCACATCACAGGCCACATTTTGTCTGGCCAGGCAACGGGGGAAAAAACCCCTGGCATGCCGTATCCAGGCTTGGCATGCCTCCACACCTATGTCACCACAGGCAAGTCCCATGGCTTGCAGGAGATTTACCCTGGTGTAAGGTTGGCGTTCATATACCTTCCACCGCCATGAGGAGAAGAATTCCTCAATGGGGTTTAGGAAAGGGGAGTACGGTGGAAGGCAAAGATTGATAAAACCTTGGTTCATATTGTACCACTCTCTAACCTGGAGGGCTCTGTGAAAACTCACATTGTCCCAAACAACAACATAGATGGGATGCTCATCCTGCTGCCCTAACAAAGCATCTCGCATGTGATTGAGGAAAATGAGGAGCTGGTGAGTGTTGTAGGGCCCCAGGTTGGCATGATGGTGGACAACCCCATGATTGCTGATGGCAGCACATAATGTGACATTGCCACCACGCTGCCCAGGAACACCAACAATGGCCCGATGGCCAATCACATTACGGCCTCTCCTTCTCCTTTTGGTGAGATTAAACCCAGCTTCATCCATGTAGATGTATTGATGGGGTCTTTCCATTGCATCCAGTTGAAAAACCCTCTGTAGAAATAGATATAGTTTTGTAAGTGATACGGAAAAAGTGATTTAGGCCACTACAGTAAATCACTACTTAGAGTAATCAACATTGAATGTGTCTGGATATATGCCAACCTGTACATACTGGAATCTTTGCTCTTTGACTCTGTCTGAGTTGCGATCAAAGGGCACTCTGTATAGCTGTTTCATGCGCAGTCTGTTGCGCTTGAGGACACGATCAACAGTAGAGAGGCTGACACTGTTGATACCCTCAAAATGTAAATGGTCCTCAATGATCTTCTGCTGAATTTCGCTCAGTTTAATGGCATTGTTCTCACGGACCATATCAACAATTAGGGTCTCTTGGTGTGGGGAGAACATACCTGTCCTCCCACCCCCATGTGGCAGTCTTTCAATTCTACAAAAAGAGAACATGGAGTTACAAAAAATATACATGGAATACTAGGCCTACAAACAGTTAGACCAACCCTCCATTACAATACTACAGTACATTGGTACAGTGATGTACTGAAACATATATTTACTTACAGTATACTGTGGTACAGTATATAGTATGTCATACAGTAATTGCTGTCAACATTTACATACTGTACTATAATGTCAAAAAAAGGTAATTACCTGTTCTCTTCTCTAAATCTTCAGATTATGGTGGACACAGTGAATCTACTGATGTTTGGTTGTACCCTTTGTCCAGCCTCCCTCATGCTCATACCATGGACAAGAACATGGTCAATCACAGTAGCTCTGATTTCATCAGATATTACTGTTCTTTGTCTTCGCTGACCACCTCGACCACCTCAACCTCCTCTCATACGAACTCTTCCTCTCAGATTTATATCCATTGTAGGGCCTCACAAACCAGTGCTCTCTGAACTGGCTTACTGTATATGTTCCCTCACATCATTAGCCACAAGTGTGATCAATTTTGAGTTGTTGTGTTCAAGTGGTGACACCTGTGCTCTAATTGTGTTTGACTTTTGTCACCTGTGCTCACCATTATGCAGCACGGGTGCATCACAATGAAAATGTGTTGGCAAGTTATGTCTAAACAGGTGAAAAGTGCTTATGGTTTTGCCAAAAGAGTGATTGATTCAATCAGTGGGTTCAGGCAACTGAGCATTTGGTTCAGACAATAGGGTTTAGTGTTTTAGCAATTGAGAAAAACTGTAAACAAACCTCATAATGAGGAATTGGCTATCCAAAATGGGGATATGTGGAGAAATCACTTTGCAAACCTCTACAGCAATATAACAACGAGCCCAGAACAACAAGATATACAAGAAAAATTACAAATCCTTGAATCAGCTGTCAAAGACAATCAGAATCCTGTGGATACCCCAATTACAGAACAATAATTATTGGGAAAACGATGCACTCTAAAACCCCAAAAGGCCTGTGGTGCTGATTGTATTTAATTCAAATTGGCTATACTCAAACTCTTCAACATTATCCTCACTGCAGGTATTTTCCCCGATATTTGGAACCAAGGATTAATCACACCAATCTATAAAAATGGAGACAAATTTCACCAAATAATTACAGAGGAATTTGCATTAACAGCAACTTGGGGAAGATTCTCTGCAGTATCATAAATAGCAGACTACATCATTTCCTTGATGAACACAACGTCCTAATCAGAAGCCAGATTGGATTAAAAAATATATATTCTACAACAGACCACATTTACACCCTCCACACTCTAATTGACAAATAAGTCAACCAAAACAAATGCAAAATCTACTCGTGTTTCGTAGACTTCAAGAAAGCATTTGATTCAATTTGGCACAACGGTCTTTTTTATAAACTAATAGAAAGTGGTATTGGAGGGAAAACATATGATGTTATTAAATCAAAAACAAATGTGTGGTTAAAATTGGCAACAAGCAAACAGACTTCTTCTCAGGGATGTGGAGTGAAACAGGGCTGCCCAATAAGTCCAACACTATTTAACATCTACATTAATTGGCAAAAACATTAGAAGAATCGGCAGCACCTGGTCTCACCCTACACAACACTGAAATCAAGTGTCTGCTGTACGAAGATGACCTGTTGCTACTGTCTTCCACTAAGGAGGGGTTACAGCAGCATCTAGATCATCTGCACAGGTTCTGTCAGACCTGGGCTCTGACCGTTAATCTAAAAAAACAGATTATAATGATATTCCAAAAAAGGTCAGGAAATCAGGATGACAAATATAAATTCTATTTGGACACAGTTCTATTAGAACACACCAAAAACGACACATATTACATTTTAGCAGACGCTCTTATCCAGAGCAACGTACAGTTAGTGAGTGCATACATTTTATTTATTTATTTTTCATACTGCCCCCCCGTGAGAATCGAACCCACAACCCTGGCATTGCAAGCACCATGCTCTACCAACTGAGCTACACGTATCTAGGACTAAATTTCAGCAATACAGGTAGCTTTCACATGGCTGTGAATGAGCTGAGAGACAAAGCAAGAAGAGCATTCTATGCCATTAAAAGGAACATTAAAATCGAAATTCCAATTAAAATCTGGCTCAAAATGTTCCAATCAGTTATAGAACCAATTGCTCTATATGGCAGCGAAGTATGGGGTCCGCTCTCTAATAATGAATTTACCAAATGGGACAAACATCCAATCTAAATACTGCATGCAGAGTTTTGCAAGACTGTATTGCAAGTGCAAATAAAAACTCCAAATGCATGCAGAGCAGAATTGGGCCAATACCACCTTATTCGAATAGAAAAAAGAGCCATCAAATTTTAAAACCATCTAAAAACAAGTGACCCCAAAACATTCCATCACACAGCTCTACTACGTCAAGAGATGAAACAAGAGAAGAGTCCCCTTAGCCGGCTGGTTCTGAGACTCAGTTCACTAACCCAAACCAACCTCATAGAGCCTCAGGACAGCACTCAGAAAATCTGGCCCAACCAAATCATCACAAAGCAAAAATAAAAATATATCACCTATTGGAAAGACACCACAAAAAATCTAAAAAAACTTCAATGCTATTTGGCTCTAAACAGACAATACATGGTGGCAGACTCTCTGACCACTGTGACTGATAGAAAACAGAGGAAAACAATGACTAGGTACAGACTCAGTGAGCACAGTCTGGCTATAGAGACCGGTCGTCACAGGAAAACCTGGCTGCCCAGAGAGGACAGGCTGTGCTCACTCTGCTCCAGGGGAGAGGTAGAGACAGAGCTGCATTTCCTATTATTCTGTGACAAATACTCAGACCTAAGAGAATATTTATTTCCAAAAATTATCATTCAGTACAAAGAATTTGAAACTATAACAGATGAAGAAAAAATCTAATATTTATTGGGTGAAAATGTGTCCTCCTGCCACAACCCGAGGGACAGCCAGTGAAAAGTGTTCTGTCTAACCTCAAGATCAACATTAATTCCCGTACTTTGGCTGTTGTTCAATCGTGTGCGGTATGACACAAGCTCTTTATTACTTTGACAGTCATTCAGAAAATCCTTTCCTGAATCAGCTGATGTTGCTCAATAACTAATAATGTCCCCTTGTAACTAAACAGCTAGACATCAAATGCACATCAAACAACCATTATAATTATAATTATTGAAGAAACCCATTAATTACATTTTTGTTTTATTAATCATGTTCAAGTTACTCTTTCTGTTAGAAGCATTCGATTTTGCAATCACATATATTATTTTGGATATGTGTGCCCATGAAAACTGTTTTCATACATAACATAAGGAGATACGAAACGTTACGAGTTTACAGTCTACTTCCGAGATCTCCATACAAAAAGTGTCCGACAGCAATATCCAGGAATTTTACAGGATCAAGTTCAATGTGTAAGTCAATTGTTAAATGCTTAGTATACAATATCACAACAAACAACAGTATCATAAATATAAGAAAGGTGGTGTTTTATGTCACTGTCACGACTTCCGCCGAGGCTGCCCCCCCTCCTGGTTTGGGCAGGCTTCGGCGTTCGTCGTCACCGGAGTACTAGCTACTGCCAATCCCATTCTCATCACTCCACTTGTCATGTCTTGTCAATCACACACACCCGGTGCTCATTCCCATAATTAGTATGTGTATAAGTGTTCCGGCTGAAAAATGCAGTCATACCTGAGGGCTCCCCTGATGCCCTCTCTCCTCAAACTGTATTGTTCTGGTGAGTAAGCACACACACAGGCACACACACAGGCACACAGGTACACACAAACACATTACCCATCACCACTCATTATCTCCTCACCAGCAATCTCTCTTGACAGTTTAACTGGAAATGAAAACGGTAGCTGGGGGAAAGACTCAGACACATCTCCTGCTGGATGTGATATGAATTATTACAAATATTATTATTATTCTTTTTCTGTAGAGTACTAGAGAGGAGGAGGAGGAGGAGGAGGAGGAGGAGGAGGAGGAGGAGGAGAGGATGAGGAGAGGAGAAGAGGAGGAAGGAGGAGAGGAGGAAGGAGGAGAGGAGAAGAGGAGGAAGGAGGAGAGGAGAAGAGGAAGGAGGAAGGAGGAGAAGGGGGAGAGGAGAAGAAGAGGAAGGAGGAGAGGAGGAAGGAGGAGAGAAGAAGAGGAGGAAGAGGGGAGGAGAGAAGGAGGAGGTTAGGGGTTAGGGAAAATAGGATTTTGAATGGGAAACAATTGTTGGTCCCCAAAAAGTCTTCACAAGTATAGTAAGACATAGTTGTGTCTGTGTGTGTGTGTGTGTGTGTGTGTGTGTGTGTGTGTGCGTGCGTGTGCACGCGCTATGTGTTTCACCAGGAGTTTACTGTCAACCGGCCACAATGACTAATGTGTGTGATCACTCTGTCTGTGATAGATGACTCTGATTAAATCTAAACCCACACACACACACTTTAATTTCTTGCACTAACTCTCCGCTTTTCTGCCGCCCGCACACACTTCCTCCTCTCCTCCTTTATCCTCTTCACCATTTAATATTTCTCTCTTCCCCTACAGTACCAATTCTCTCCTCCCTCTCTTTCAATCCCCATGTTCTCTCCCTCTCGTTTTCATCTTGTTTTTCTCTCAGTTTGCTGGTCTCTCAGTTTGCTGGTCTCTCAGTTTGCTAGTCTCTCAGTTTGCTGGTCTTGTTGTTGTTTGCTTGCATTTGTTGTTGTCTCATCCAGCTTGTATTCCGTGTTGGCCACACTTGTTTTGCTGTGTGACATCAGTTGTGTCCCAAATGGCACATTATCCCCTATATAGTGCACTACTATGGGTAGTAATGCACTACTTAGGGAATAGGGTGCCATTTGGGACTGAAAACTACCACAGCTCACAGTGTGCAGAGCCCTAAAGAGATACACTGTCTACTGCTAACCAACTGACATTAGAGAGAGAGAGAGAGAGAGAGAGAGAGAGAGAGAGAGAGAGAGAGAGAGAGAGAGAGAGAGAGAGAGAGAGAGAGAGAGAGAGAGAGAGAGAGAGAGAGAGAGAGAGAGAGAGAGAGAGAGAGAGAAGATGCGTAAACCCTTCTAGAATCCTCTATCAACTTCCCACAGTGTGGAGTAAAACAAGTAGTCTTGAGCGAAATACGTCACTATGGCTGCGTTCCAAATGGAACCCTGGATGTCCTTTGGGTGGTGGACTATTGTTGATACACACGGGAAACCCAGCTGTGTTGCAGTTCTTGACACAAACCGGTGTGCCTGGCACCTACTACCATACCCCATTCAAAGTTACTTAAATCTTTTGTCTTGCCCATTCACCCTCTGAATGGCACACATACACAATCCTTCTGTATATAATGTATATACTGTAATATAAGAGAAATAGAGAGAGACAGAAAGAGAGAGAGAGAGAGAAACATAGAGAAAGAGGATAAGGATGAGGAGGTGAAAGCTGGCAGCCCTCTCCAATTATAAAGAACCTTACACTCAACTCATATCAGACTAACTAGAATATTAATAATTATATTCAAGGTGAGTTCACTCCCTGTAAGGCACATATAATGATCCCTCGAATATGTAAATAACTTTTCACTCAACTCATATAAGATTAGGTATCATTTTACATTTAAGCACACATAATAAAAAATCCCTGCAATATTCTAGCAACACACAGAGACCATCATGTCTTGATTGCCGGCAATAAACCCCTCCATCAACTAATACACAGAAGATCTCATCATATTGCAATTACAAATCGAGAGTAGCAGCTCAGCGAGAGATGGGAGATAACTTATTTGTGAAGACAGATGGCAAATTGTTTCCGCAAACAAAAACTTCTCCACTGCTCATCAGGGTTCCGATGCGTAGTTATGATCCTAGCTCAGCGTGTGTGTGTGTGTGTTTGTGAGACATTTAACTCAGCGTGTTTGTTTTCAAAAGTGTTCCCTTTGTACACACAACACCTGAGAGACAGAAAGGAAGCACACAGTCTTTTTCAACTATGCTATGTGCCTGTGAGTTTTTTATACACTCATGTGTGTGTGTGTGTGTGTGTGTGTGTGTGTGTGTGTGTGTGTGTGTGTGTGTGTGTGCGTGTTCAATGCGTGAGAGTTCAATATCATGGAAAGGTTGTCATACCCGGATGGATTGAGCTGGGTATGATGTTTTTGCATTCTAAACGTTGGAGGGTGTTTGGTAAGTGCTATATGCTAATGAAGGGTATAAGTTAGGTATTTAGACATGGTTATAGGTTGAACGTTAACCGTATGATAAGTTGCCCACAACACACGCTGTTTTTAGAATGGTCATGCAATTCTCACACACCCAATAATTAGCTTACATCAACATGTTCTTGTTAAAATATGATAAAATAGTAATATTTAACCATAGTAGTTATACTGTATGGCTGATTTACTACTGATAGGGCGCCAGGTAGCTTAGTGGTTAAGAGCGTTGTGCCAGTAACCGAAAGGTTGCTGGTTCTAATCCCCGAGCCGACTAGGTGAAAAATCTGTAACAGCCTTATTCTAAAATTGATTACATTATATTTTTCCCTCATCAATAAAAAACTGAAATATCACATTTACATAAGTATTCAGACCATTTACTCAGTACTTTGTTGAAGCACCTAGGCAGCGATTACAGCCTCGTGTCTTGTTGGGTATGACGCTACAAGCTTGGCACACCTGTTTTTGGGGAGTTTCTCCCATTCTTCTCTGCAGATCCTCTCAAGCTCTGTCAGGTTGGATGGGAAGCGTCGCTGCACAGCTATTTTCAGGTTTCTCCAGAGATTTTCGATCTGGTTCAAGTCCGGGCTCTGGCTGGGCCACTCAAGGACATTCAGAGACTTGTCCCGAAGCCACTCCTGCGTTGTCTTGGCTGTGTGCTTAGGGTCGTTGTCCTGTTGGAATGTGAACCTTCGCCCCAGCCTGATGTTCTGAGCGCTCGGGAGCAGGTTTTCATCAAGGATCTCTCTGTACTTTGCTCCGTTCATCTTTACCCAGTCCCTGCTGCTGAAAAACATCCCCACAGCATGATGCTGCCACCACCATGCTTCACCGTAGGGATGGTGCCAGGTTTCCTCCATACGTGACGCTTGGCATTCAGGCCAAAGAGTTCAATTTTGGTTTCATCAGACCAGAGAATCTTGTTTCTCTTAAGTTGCTTTTGGCAAACTCCAAGTGGGCTGTCATGTGCCTTTTACTGAGGAGTGGCTTCCGTTTGGCCACTCTACCATAAAGGCCTGATTGGTGGAGTGCTGCAGAGATGGTTGTCCGTCTGGTAGGTTCTCCCATCTCCACAGAGGAACTCTAGAGCTCTGTCAGAGTGGCCATCAGGTTCTTGGTCACCTCCCTGACCAAGGCCCTTCTCCCCCGATTGCTCAGTTTGCCCGGGTGGCCAGCTCTAGGAAGAGTCTTGGTGGTTCCAAACTTCTTCCATTTAAGAATGATGGAGGCCACTGTGTTCTTGGGGACCTTCAATGCTACAGAAATGTTTTGGTACCCTTCCCCAGATCTGTGCCTCGATACAATCCTGTCTCGGAGCTCTACGGACAATTCCTTCGATCTCATGGCTAGGTCTTTGCTCTGACATGCACTGACAACTGTGGGACCTTATATAGACAGGTGTGTGCCTTTCCAAATCATGTCCAATCAATTGAATGTACCACAGGTGGACTCCAATTAAGTTGTAGAAACATCTCAAGGATGATCAATGGAAACAGGATGCACCTGAGCTCAATTTCAAGTCTCATAGCAACGGGTCTGAATACTTATGTAAATAAGGTATTTCTGATTTTCCTTTGTTATAAATTTGCAGAAATGTCTAACGATCTGTTTTCGCTTTGTCATTATGAGGTATTGTGTGTAGATTGCTTATTTAATCCATTTTAGAATAAGGCTGTAACGTGACAAAATGTGGAAAAAGTCAAGGGGTCTGAATACTTTCTGAAGGACTGTATGTCCAAATACTGACACATTACTGATATGTCACTATAATGACTGCTAACTGACGGAAACAGACGACATGACATACCTCTTTTACATTGACATTTTACATTTTAGTCATTTAGCAGACGCTCTTATCCAGAGCGACTTACAGTTAGTGAGTGCATATATTTTCCATTCAGCAAGTTCTTTGATGGTTTTTAAGACTCCTAGCTTGTATAAATCCTTGCAAGCTGAACAAACCTCACCAAAGCTTTACGTTGGCTGTTACAATCATTCCCTTTGTACTCCCAAGTATTGTTTTGAGGTTTTCTTATCTTTAGTACAAACAATGAGTCCTAGAAACAGCTGTCTTTCTTGTCGTAGATGGTATGTGTGTGTGTGTGTGTGTGTGCATGTGTGTGTTTGACAGTTCTTCTAAGCTTGTCTGACAGCATGTCTGGATCTATTCACCCTTTGCTGTATCTCTGTGCATCCCAAAAGCACACACACCTGGTTGATAAGACTAACCTAAAAATAATCGCTCACTCTTTTATTATCTGTTCCTCTCCTTCTATCCTTTTATTCTCTCTCATCTCTCTTCTCTCTCCCCATCTTTCCCTCCTTCTCTCTCTTTCTCCATCTCCCTCTATCTTCCTTGTAACCACTGTCTCTCTCTTTCTCCATCTCCCTCTATCTCCCTTGTAACCCCTGTCTCTCTCTTTCTCCATCTCCCTCTATCTTCCTTGTAACCCCTGTCTCTCTCTTTCTCCATCTCCCTCTATCTTCCTTGTAACCCCTGTCTCTCTCTTTCTCCATCTCCCTCTATCTTCCTTGTAACCCCTGTCTCTCTCTTTCTCCATCTCCCTCTATCTTCCTTGTAACCCCTGTCTCTCTCTTTCTCCATCTCCCTCTATCTTCCTTGTAACCCCTGTCTCTCTCTTTCTCCATCTCCCTCTATTTTCCTTCCTTCCTGTCTTTCTGTTTTATATATCTTTCTCTCCCACTCCCCCGCCTCTCTCTCCCCCGTCCCTCTCTCCCTCTCTCTCTCTCGCTCTCTCTCGCTACCCTCTTCCTCCCCCCCTTCCTATCTCCCTTCCCCTCTCGTTCCGCCTCTC
>NW_028166436.1:92500-97500 GCF_964263955.1 Coregonus lavaretus | reverse complement strand
CACACAAACTAACTAGCAGAACACATCACACACACTAACTTGCACAACACATCGCACACACTAACTAGCAGAACACATCACACACACTAACTAACTAGCACAACACATCACACACACTAACTAGCAGAACACATCACACACACTAAGTATCAAAACACATTACACACACTAACTAGCAGAACACATCACACACACTAACTAACTAGCAGAACACATCAAACACACTAACTAACTAGCAGAACACATCACACTCACTAACCAAATAGCAGAACACATCACACACACACTAACTAGCAGAACACATCACACACACTAACTAACTAGCAGACCACATCAAACACACTAACTAGCAGAACACATCACACTAACTAACTAGCAGAACACATCACACACACTAACTAGCACAACACATCACACACACTAACTAATTAGCAGAACACATCACACACACTAACTAGCAGAACACATCACACACACTAACTAGCAGAACACATCACACACACTAACTAAGCAGCAGAACACATCGCACACACTAACTAGCAGAACACATCACACACACTAATTAACTAGCACAACACATCACACACACTAACTAGCAGAACACATCACACACACTAACTAACTAGCACAACACATCGCACACACAAACTAGCAGAACACATCACACACACTAACTAACTAGCACAACACATCGCACACACTAACTAGCAGAACACATCACACACACTAACTAACTAGTACAACACATCGCACACACAAACTAGAAGAACACATCACACACACTAACTATCAGAACACATCACACACACCAACTATCAGAACACATCACACACACTAACTAGCAGAACACATCACACTAACTAACTGGCAGAACACATCACACACACTAACTAACTAGCAGAACACATCACACTCACTAACTAGCAGAACATATCACACACACTAACTAACTAGCACAACACATCACACACTCTCACTAACAAGCAGAACACATCACACACACTAACTATCAGCACACATCACACACACAAAGTAGCAGAACACATCACACTAACTAACTAGCAGAACACATCACACACACTAACTAACTATGTCACGTTCATTGAATACAGGATTGGACTAAGGTGCAGCGTGGTATGCGTACATGTTCGTTTATTTTAAAAAAAACGAACAAAACAACAAAAGCAACGTAACGTGAAGTTCTAAAGGCTAACATCAAACAAGCCAAACACACAGAAACAAGATCCCACAACATAGGTAGGCAACGTGGCTGCCTAAGTATGATCCCCAATCAGAGACAATGATCGACAGCTGCCTCTGATTGGGAACCACACCCGGCCAATATAGATCTACAATATCTAGATCTTACACATAGAAATTCACACCCTGACCAAACCAACTAAAGAAAACCGGGCTCTCAAGGCCAGGGCGTGACAGTACCCCCCCCCCCCCCCCCCCCCAAAGGTGCGTACTCCGGCCGCACCAACCTGACTCATTAGGGGAGGGTCCGGGTGGGCATTCAGCCTCGGTGGCGGCTCCGGCTCCAAGCGTGACGTCCTCTCCCTTTCTGCCTCCCCGTTGCACCCCTGGTCCGGTCTGGACCTCGGCGCGATGCTTCCCCTCTCAGTCCTCCCACGATGCACCAAGCCCTGTCTGGACCCTGGTGTGGGAGGCCCCGACCCTGGAGAGGGGCTGACGTCTGGGCCTGGACCGGCAATCCCCCCGCGATGCACCAAGCCCTGTCTGGACCCTGGTGTGGGAGGCCCCGACCCTGGATAGGGGTTAACGTCTGGTTCTGGAGTGGAGCCGCTGACCGGAGCTGAACTGGACCCCGGTGGAGCGGACTGCTCTGGCTCTGGACTGGAGCAGCTGACGAGAGCTGGACTGGGCAACGGTGGAGCGGACTGCTCTGGCACTGGAGTCGAGCAGCTGACCGGAGCTGGACTGGGCAACGGTGGAGCGGACTGCTCTGGCACTGGAGTGGAGCAGCTGACCGGAGCTGGACTGGACAACGGTGGAGCGGACTGCTCTGGCACTGGATTGGAGCAGCTGACCGGAGCTGGACTGGGCACCGGTGTAGAGCAGTTGACATGAGCTGGACCAGGCTGGTGCGAGGAACAGGCATGGGCCGCACCGGGCTGGGAACACGCACCACTGGTCTGGTGCGAGGAGCAGGCACGGGCCATGCCGGACTGGAGACACGCACCACTGGTTTGGTGCGAGGAGCAGGCACGGGCCGCACCGGGCTGGGAACACGCACCACTGGTTTGGTGCGGGGAGCAGGTACGGGCCGTGCTGGACTGGAGACACGCACCACTGGTTTGGTGCGGGGAGCAGGTACGGGCCGTACAGGACTGGATACACACACCACTGGTTTGGTGCGGGGAGCAGGTACGGGCCGTTCAGGACTGGATACACGCACCACTGGTTTGGTGCGAGGAGCAGGCACAGGCCGTGCTGGACTGGATACACGCACCACTGGTTTGGTGCGAGGAGCAGGCACGGCCCGCACCGGGCTGGGAACACCCACCCCTGGTTTGGTGCGGGGAGCAGGTACGGGCCGTGCTGGACTGGAGACACGCACCACTGGTTTGGTGCGGGGAGCAGGTACGGGCCGTACAGGACTGGATACACACACCACTGGTTTGGTGCGGGGAGCAGGTACGGGCCGTTCAGGACTGGATACACGCACCACTGGTTTGGTGCGAGGAGCAGGCACAGGCCGTGCCGGACTGGAGACACGCACCACGGGTTTGGTGCGAGGAGCAGGCACGGGCTTTACCGGTCTATGAAGGCGCACTGGCAGCACAGTGCGTAAAGCCGGCGCATAGCCTGGTGCCTGCACGGTCACACGCTCCTCAAAGCGAGTGCGGGGAGTTGGATCTGCTAACCTCTGCTCTAATGACTGAGCTCTCTGCTGCTGGAGGGTTAATTCCTCTCTCAGCTTTTCTTGTTGCCTGGCCAGCTCCTCTCTCCGTGCAACCATTGACTCCTTCTCCCTAAGGGCCTCTTGCAGCGCCTCCTTTTGAAGGGAGCTCTCCTGCTCTATCTTAGCGATCAGCCCCCGTAAGGTGATTGTCTCTTCTGTTAGAGTGCTAATCTGCAGGTCTCTCCGAGCCTCTTGCTGCTTAGCCAACTACCCCGTCTTTTGTCACGTTCGTTGAATACAGGATTGGACTAA
The DNA here is from genome assembly GCF_964263955.1 of Coregonus lavaretus. NCBI lineage: Eukaryota > Metazoa > Chordata > Actinopteri > Salmoniformes > Salmonidae > Coregonus > Coregonus lavaretus. Next base: position 94,319 of record NW_028166436.1, on the reverse strand, counting down.
GGTGCAGCGTGGTATGCGTACATGTTCGTTTATTTAAAAAACACCGAACAAAACAACTTAACGTGAAGTTCTAAAGGCTAACATCAAACAAGCCAAACACACAGAAACAAGATCCCACAACATAGGTAGGCAACATGGCTGCCTAAGTATGATCCCCAATCAGAGACAATGATCGACAGCTGCCTCTGATTGGGAACCACACCCGGCCAATATAGATCTACAATATCTAGATCTTACACATAGAAATTCACACCCTGACCAAACCAACTAAAGAAAACCGGGCTCTCAAGGCCAGGGCGTGACAAACTAGCAGAACACATCACACACACTAACTAGCAGAACACATCACACACACACACTAACTAACTAGCAGAACACATCACACACACTAACTAAGTAGCAGAACACATCACACACACTAACTAGCAGAACACATCACACACACTAACTAACTAGCACAACACATCGCACACACTAACTAGCAGAACACATCACACACACTAACTAGCAGAACACATCACACACACTAACTAGCAGAACACATCACACACACTAACTAAGTAGCAGAACACATCACACACACTAACTAACTAGCACAACACATCGCACACACTAACTAGCAGAACACATCACACACACTAACTAGCAGAACACATCACACACACTAACTAGCAGAACACATCACACACACTAACTATCAGAACACATCACACACACTAACTATCAGAACACATCACACACACTAATTAACTAGCAGACCAAATCACACACACTAACTAATCAGCAGAACACATTACACACACTAACTATCAGAACACATCACACACACTAACTAGCAGAACACATCACACACACTAATTAACTAGCAGACCAAATCACACACACTAACTAACTAGCAGAACACATCACACACACTAACTAACTAGCGGAACACATCAACACTAACTAACTAACTAGCAGAACACATCACACTAACTAACTAGCAGAACACATCACACACACTAACTAGCAGAACACATCACACACACACTAACTAACTAGCAGAACACATCACACACTAACTAACTAGCAGAACACATCACACACACTAACCAAATAGCAGAACACATCGCACACACTAATTAACTAGCAGAACACATCACACACACTAACTAAGTAGCAGAACACATCACACACACTAACTAGCAGAACACATCACACACACTAACTAACTAGCACAACACATCACACACACTAACTATCAGAACACATCACACACACTAAATAGCAGAACACATCACACACACATTAACTAGCAGAACACATCACACACACTGACTATCAGAACACATCACACTAATGAACTAGCAGAACACATCACACACACTAACTAACTAGCAGAACACATCACACACACTAACTAACTAGCGGAACACATCACACACTAACTAACTAACTAACTAACTAGCAGAACACATCACACTAACTAACTAGCAGAACACATCACACACACTAACTAGCAGAACACATCACACACACACTAACTAACTAGCAGAACACATCACACACTAACTAAGTAGCAGAACACATCACACACACTAACTATCAGAACACAACACACACACTAACTAGCAGAACACATCACACTAACTAACTAGCAGAACACATCACACACACACTAACTAACTAGCAGAACACATCACACACACTAACTAGCACAACACATCACACACACTCACTAACAAGCAGAACACATCACACACACTAACTATCAGGACACATCACACTAACTAACTAGCAGAACACATCACACACACACTAACTAACTAGCAGAACACAT
>NW_028166436.1:55000-87500 GCF_964263955.1 Coregonus lavaretus | reverse complement strand
GGGTTAAAGACGATATGCTTTCCAGTTATATGTATCCTATATATTTTTTTCAAATCCGTTCCAGAATCTGTGTTAGAATAATTGCGTAGAGGCCTAAAGAGTATATCTCATCCCCGTGATTAGATTCGATGTTGCATTATATACCCCCTAATCCTTCTTATTCCCAGCGTGGAAATTGAGCGCAGTGTTCGGCCTTGTGTTCTCAAAGTCCCTCTGCTTATGTGAGACCGCAGTGGCTATCTATCTTCTCCCTTACGGCTCATCCCGCACCAAGGCCAGATGCATTAGCTTAGCGGCGATTCAATAGAGAATCAGGCCTGGGAGGCTAACGGCCATAGCATATATGGTTTTCTATTGAATTTGTATGGAGGGTTGTTCCACACAGAGTGAGTTTGAGTACTGGGTTAGAGAACACGCACTGGTACACAGTCAACACACACAGAGGCATGCACACACACACACACACACACACACACACACACATACACACACACACACACACATACACACACACACACACACACACAAAAGCACACAAACGCACGCACACGCTAGTGATGAGTGGGTTGACTCATATCCCGCAGTCATGAATAAAGAGAAACAATAACTTAAAAAATCCATAAATGTATAATCAATGTGCAATTTATATATCTAGGCTACATTTAGGTTTTTCTTTCTTTATTTTAGGCTATCTGGTATTACTGCATAAGCCTAAACATTAGGGTTTAACTGTCCACGCGCCAAATAGCCTACACAGCCAATCGCCAAATAATGCTTTTGGGAACAGGCAGAAAAGTTTATTTCCATCCATGGTGGCAAAAAGGACATTGTAGAAGTTCAATTAAATTCTAGTTAAATTCAATAAGACAAAAGCTGCGAATGGAGAGTTGAAAATAAAGAGAAGGGAGGGCCTGAAATGTAATGTTTGGGAAAGATCTAGTGAAGTGGCAAAAGAGGATGATAGCAGTGCCGGCTATGTTATGTGTGATGATTGTGAGGCTCTATACAAATTCGACAGACACAAGAAGGGACTTCAAATAGGTCTATGGCATGTCAAGGAAACTGTCGTTTATTGTATAGATGGGTTAAATGGAAACTGAAATCTGGACATTGACTAACCAGAATAACCTACTGTTTTTTTGACAAACTCCAAAGTCCTCTGATAATACCAGTCCCATACAAATCGACATCCCTTTGAGTTTGACAGGTGCTGCTCGCGGTTTGAGAAAGAAAACTACTGATTCGATAAATTGAACGAAGTGCTGCTCATAGCCTACATATGAAGGGCCTACATGTGTATCGAATTTCACAGTGAATGCTTTTGTTTATACGTTTTGTGGGAATGAATTGAACATCGCCAAATGCATCATTAACAAATATTGCGCCTCTGGAATAACGGACATTATGGGGTAATACATACATAACCAACGTTCTCTAGTAATACTAGTCCCGTGCAAATAGGCTATCTGCCTTAATAATAACTCCTGCAGAATTAAGCATTTCTTGCAGTAAAATTATACACCAAATGTAGGCAAAATTTGGACTTGGGAAAGGGAGTGGAGAAATATGATTTATTTATTTCTGCATCTTGAGAGAATGCAATGCTCAGTTAGATAACATCTGTAGAGGTGCTGTCTTCATCATATATAAAAGCATCATAAAATCTGATAGTATTTCAACCACTTAAAATATGCATCGAAGCTGAACTGAAATCTTATCTAAAACAAGTTGGGTCGTTTTCACAGCTTTCTTTTTCCTTACAAGCGGTGAAACTGATGTCATTTGGATATTTTGCACATAAAATCTTTCCCGTTTTTTTGTTGCTTTATTGTATTTTCTCCCCAGTCCCTAAATGTATTTGCTCCGCAAAAGATGACAGAGAAAATCTCACCGATGTCAACTAGATTGAAACATTCATTCTATCGATCTATTACATTATTCTGTTGAGCAAGGGTTTATTTAGTCTTCTAGGGTGACATATAATGACAAAAGAGAAGCTACATGTATCTAATTACAGAGAAGTTGACTAACAAATAGCCTACCAAAATGTCGGACATTATGAGCAGAAACATATCTAAATCAGGCAACAGCAAAAAAAAATCCTGCACCCCCTGTCAAAAAATCGTTCTGCAGTCTTTGACTATCGGCTATAGCACATTTTCTATATTTGCGTGTTAGGGTTGGGTGCCGGCATCAGATTTTCACTTTACCACATAATACATAGTCGGGCGGTTGCAGATGGGTTATTAGCAATTGCAGGCGGGTGAAGCTGAACATACAGCTGACCCGTGCACCACTCGCACGCACACACCCATCCGCCTAATGAGGCATGTGAACATACACACACATTCTCTCTCACACACGTGCAACCCTCCTCGCACACACATTCAAACACAAACAAACCAAATCAAAAGGATTTAATTCGAATCCCTCACTACAATCATTAAATATATGATACTCCCATATGGCTTTAATGAATTAGCTGTATAAAGACTAGCTGTTAACAAGGAGTGTATTAATTAGCTGTATAAAGACTCGCTGGTAACAAGGACTGTATTAATTAGCTGTATAAAGACTAGCTGGTAACAAGGAGTGTATTAATTAGCTGTATAAAGACTAGCTGGTAACAAGGAGTGTATTAATTAGCTGTATAAAGACTAGTTGGTAACAAGGACTGTACTGTATATGCCTACATCCATCCGTGTGTATCTATCAATCTACAGTTTACTCTGCCGTCAATGTGTATTTACGGATGTTGGCTTAGGGGCTCATAATTTATTTACTGAGCATAGCTAATGCCGCCATTAACCCTGGTAATCAATTTGCTATCATTTCCAATAAGTAAGAGGATGTAGATGAGATGGGAAAGAACATGCTTAGATATGCATGGTTGTGAAGAGGGAATGTGCAGTCGACGAAAACATTTCCCCATGTATTTAAGAAAGTAAGAAATGACTGGATATGCAAGAACATATACACTACATCACCAAAAGTATGTGGACACCCCTTAATTTAATTAATAACTGCCTCCACAGATATGGTCTGATTTGGGCTAAGCTATACTATATATACAAAAGTATGTAGACACCCCTTCAAATGAATGGATTCGGCTATTTCAGCCACAACAGTCACTGACAGGTGTATAAAATCGAGCACTCAGCCATGCAATCTCCATAGACAAACGTTGGCACTAGAATGGCCCATACTGAAGAGCTCAGTGACTTTCAACGTGGCACTGTCATAGGATGCCAGCTTTCCAACAAGTCAGTTCTTAAAAGGTCTGCCCTGCTAGAGCTGCCCGGTCAATTGTAAGTACTGTTATTTTGAAGTGGAATTTCTGCCCTGCTAGAGCTCCCCTGTCAATTGTAAGTACTGTTATTGTGAAGTGGAAACGTGTAGGAGCAACAACGGCTCAACCGCAAAGTGGTAGGCCACACAAGCTCACAGAACGGGACCGCCGAGTGCTGAAGCGCGTAAAAATTGTCTGTCCTCAGTTGCAACACTCACTACCAACTGTTCGTCGGGAGCTTCATGAAGTGGGTTTCCATGGCCGAGCAGCCGCACACAAGCCTAAGATCACCATGCGCAATGCCAAGCGTTGGCTGGAGTGGTGTAAAGCTCGCCACCATTGGACTCTGGAGCAGTGGAAACGCATTCTCTGGAGTGATGAATAACGCTTAATCATCTAGCAGTTGGACGGACAAATCTGGTTTTGGCGGATGCAAGGAGAACTCTACATGCCCCAATGCATAGTTTCATGATTCCGGATAGGCTGTTTTTCATGGTTCGGGATAGACCCCTTTGTTCCAGTGAAGGGAAATCTTAACTCTACAGCATACAATGACATTCTAGACGATTCTGTGCTTCCAACTTTGTGGCAACAGTTTGGGGAATGCCCTTTCCTGTTTCAGCATGACAATGCCCCCGTGCACAAAGCGAGGTCCATATAGAAATGGTTTGTCGAGATCGGTGTGGAAGAACTTGACTGGCCTGCACAGAGCCCTGACCTCAACCCCATCGAACACCTTTGGGATGAGTTGGAATGCCGACTGCGAGCCCGGCCTAATCACCCAACGTCAGTGCCCGACCTCACTAATGCTCTTGTGGCTGAATGGAAGCAAGTCCCTGCAGCAATGATACAACATAGTGGAAAGCCTTCTCAGAAGAGTGGAGGCTGTTATAGCAGCAAAGCGGGGACCAACTCCATATTAATGCCCACGATTTTGGAATGAGATGTTCGATGAGCAGGTGTCCACATACTTTTGGTAATGTAGTGTACATATAAAAATTATCAACAAAAAGAAGAATTGAAAAGAAAACAAGAAAACAAGTGCGATCTTTCATGTTTTCATTGTTTTAAATAAACTCATTCACCCACACGCGGCTGAATCAACAAATGTCTGATAGATAATTTGTTATCTTAATGTTACTTATGTTTTCAACATGAGCACTGTTTTGATCATCACTAGCCTGTGATTTGATTAACTGAGTGGGTGCTTGGAACTACAGTATTTTACAGTGTTTGCCAAGTAGAGGGTTTGTCCCTATTCCATCCAACACTACTACATTATAAGTTGACCTGAAGCCCAGTTGGTTCTTAGCGCTGCTATATATAATTATGGCCTTGATTGCTATAATTATGAATATCAATTTACTTGTTAGGACTGTTGTATCTATATGGATGAGGCTGCTGGATGAGAAGTGACGGTGTGTGTTTGTGTGTGTGTGTGAGATAATGACGAACACAGACTTGCCATACATGCATATGCACCCAGAGTGCTCACATGTCATAACAATAGGATCATTATAAAGTGCTTATCCCAGTATCCATGGAAACAACCAACCTCAAAAACACCTCAACTCACTTATAGTACGGAATCATTTTAGAGTTATTCACATAAAAAAAGTACAACGTCTCTTGGAACTTTAATGATCAACGAGCTCGAAGGATTTGACCAATGTTGAAATGAGATGAGAGTTGAAAATTGCTCTTAGAAAGATCCAATTTCCTCCTCAGGTGTAAAATGGCCATAATGGTGACAGGGGAAGTTAATTATGCTGCTTTGGATTACTTCTAATAGCGCACCGTGCTGTATCCCTGAGGTAGATACAAACACAATGACAAATGAAAATAACAGTCATAATGTCTGGGAGAAACACACACACTGGAGCACACACACAGGTGCCAGCGCACACACATGAACACACACACACTGGATTGCACACACACATACACACACACACACACACACACACAAACAAACACACAAACAAACACTTTCCATTCTGCTCTGAGCAAATAGTGATTAGACTGAAGTACGTGGATTAAATAAATAAAGGAAATTAAAAAGAGAGGGAGGGGTAGAGAGAGAAGAGACCGCTAAGCAAGAGAGAGAAGGAGAGACAGACAGACAGAGAGACACAGAGAAAGAGAGAAAGACAGAGAGAGAGCGAGGGAGAGAGGTAGAGAGAGAAAGAGAGAGAGAGAGAGAGAAAGAGGTAGAGAGCGAGAGAGAGAGAGAGGTAGAGAGAGAGAGAGAGAGAGAGAGAGAGAGGGAGACAAAGGGAGAGAGAGGGAGTCCAAGACTCCCCCTGTAGTCACAGTGTGGTCTGTCTCAGCCAAGCAGGAAAGAAAGGTCTTTGAGGAAGAGGAAAAGAAGCAGGCGCTCTCTCTGGCGTAACAACACCACAGATAACTGGGCCTGCATACATGATGTCTCTTTAGCCAAATAACACTAACACCCCCAGGAGCTAATTTACTCTACAGGTATCTCCTCTCGCTTTATCTTTCTTTGTTTGTTTGCTTTGTCCTCTGGTCGACCAGGGCCAAATTGCCCCTGGATTGATTTTGGTGTGCATAGGGTTACAGTGAGGGAAAAAAGTATTTGATCCCCTGCTGATTTTGTAAGTTTACCCACTGACAAAGAAATGATCCGTCTATAATTTTAATGGTAGGTGTATTTGAACAGTGAGAGATAGAATAACAACAAAGAAATCCAGAAAAACGCATGTCAAAAATGTTATAAATTGATTTGCATTTTAATGAGGGAAATAAGTATTTGACCCCTCTGCAAAACATGATTTAGTACTTGGTGGCAAAACCCTTGTTGGCAATCACAGAGGTCAGACGTTTCTTGTAGTTGGCCACCAGGTTTGCACACATCTCAGGAGGGATTTTGTCCCACTCCTTTTTGTAGATCTTCTCCAAGTCATTAAGGTTTCGAGGATGACGTTTGGCAACTCAGACCTTCCGCTCCCTCCACAGATTTTCTATGGGATTAAGGTCTGGAGACTGGCTAGGCTACTCCAGGACCTTAATGTGCCTCTTCTTGAGCCACTCCTTTGTTGCCTTGGCCGTGTGTTTTGGGTCATTGTCATGCTGGAATACCCATCCACAACCCATTTTCAATGCCCTGGCCGAGGGAAGGAGGTACTCACCCAAGATTTGACGGTACATGGCCCCGTCCATCGTCCCTTTGATGCGGTGAAGTTGTCCTGTCCCCTTAGCAGAAAAACACTCCCAAAGCATAATGTTTCCACCTCCATGTTTGACGGTGGGGATGGTGTTCTTGGGGTCATAGGCAGCATTCCTCCTCCTCCAAACACGGCGAGTTGAGTTGATGGCAAAGACCTCCATTTTGGTCTGATCTGACCACAACACTTTCACCCAGTTCTCCTCTGAATCATTCAGATGTTCATTGGCAAACTTCAGATGGGCATGTATATGTGCTTTTTTGAGCAGGGGGACCTTGCGAGCGCTGCAGGATTTCAGTCCTTCACGGCGTAGTGTGTTACCAATAGTTTTCTTGGTGACTATGGTCCCAGCTGCCTTGAGATCATTGACAAGATCCTCCCGTGTAGTTCTGGGCTGATTCCTCACCATTCTCATAATCATTGCAACTCCACGAGGTGAGATCTTGCATGGAGCCTCAGGCTAATGGAGATTGACAGTTCTTTTGTGTTTCTTCCATTTGCAAATAATCGCACCAACTGTTGTCACCTTCTCACCAAGCTGCTTGGTGATGGTCTTGTAGCCCATTCCAGCCTTGTGTAGGTCTACAATCTTGTCCCTGACATCCTTGGAGAGCTCTTTGGTCTTGGCCATGGTGGAGAGTTTGGAATCTGATTGATTGATTGCTTCTGTGGACAGGTGTCTTTTATACAGGTAACAAACTGAGATTAGGAGCACTCCCTTTAAGAGTGTGCTCCTAATCTCAGCTCGTTACCTGTATAAAAGACACCTGGGAGCCAGACATTTTTCTTATTGAGAGGGGGTCAAATACTTATTTCCCTCATTAAAATGCAAATCAATTTATAACATTTTTGACATGCGTTATTCTGGATTTTTTTGCTGTTATTCTGTCTCTCACTGTTCAAATAAACGTACCATTAAAATTATAGACTGATAATTTATTTGTCAGTGGGCAAACGTACAAAATCAGCAGGGGATCAAATACTTTTTTCCCTCCCTGTATCTAGGTGTCCTGCCCTCCGTCCATCCCTCCGTCCATCCCTCCGTCTCCCTCCCTTCCTTCCTCCTCCATTCCTAATGAATGCTCTAAGTTCTCCCATCCCTCTCTTTCTCTTCCTTTCTCCATCCCTCCCTCCTTCCCTATTAGGAAATTAACAGCTTCTGTCTTGGCCCTGGCCTTATCATCATTGCCGCATGTCTGTTTGTCTGTGTGTCTGTGTGTCTGTGTCTGTCTGTCTGTCTGTCTGTCTGTCTGTCTGTCTGTCTGTCTGTCTGTCTGTCTGTCTGTCTCTGTGTGTGTGTGTGTGTCTATGTATGTGTATGTGTGTGTGTATGTGTGTGTGTGTGTGTGTGTGTGTGTGTGTGTGTGCGTGTGTGTGTCTCTGTATGTGTATGTGTGTGTGTGTGTGTGCGTGTGTCTGTGTGTGTGTGTGTGTGTGTGTGCATGTGTGTTTCTAAGATTCTAAGACATATTTTTCCTTTCCTTAATCCTTCATTTATATTCAAATGAGTCTGAACAAGAGAAGAGGGATGGATGGAGGGATGGAGGGAGAAGAGAGGGTAAAAGTTCATCCCTTCTCAGACTCATTAATCATGCTCTATCCTTCTCTCTCTCTCCTTTTTGTCTGTGAAGAATGAAAAACAGAATGAACACACACAGTACATGCAGACTCAGGAAAACCAGTACATGGCCGAGTATATCTAGCCATAACCATCCTAACCTTAATGTTAGAAAGTACATCTTCTAAATGAAATCATCTAGCCATAACCATCCTAACCTTAATAGCATGTTAGAAAGTACATGTTCTAAATCAAATCCAAGTTTATTGGTCGCGGACACAGATTTGGAGGTGTTATAGCAGGTGTAGCGAAAATGCTTATGTTACTAGCGCCAACAGTGCAGTAGAATGTCTCTCAAACACAATACAAATAATTTTTAAAAGAAATATAAATATTAAACAAGAAAACAAGAAATAACAATCCAAAATAGATATATTGGCGTGAGCAGTGTCAGAATCCAGAATAGAAATAGACGGTGTAGACAGACAGCATATCATCTGGAAAAGAAAATGGTGTTAGGATGAGCTATGTCCAGAATACAGTATATACTTATACAGTAAGTAAACAACAGTATAGAAATAGAATATGAGGTGACCAGCGTTCAATTACTCTAAACATGGGGCATTAGTATCAAGGTGCAGGGCTAAGTATCGGGCAGTGATGGCTGTTCAACAGTCTGATGATAGAAGCAGTTTTTCAGTCTCTCGGTCCCAACTTTGATGCACCTGCACCGTCTCCGCATTCTAGATGGTAGCAGAGTGAACAGAACGTGGCTGGGGTGGCTGAGGTCTTTATTCATCTTCTACCGAGTGCTGTAAATGTCCTGGAGGCAGGCAGTGTGCCCCCAGTGATGCGTTGGGCTGACTGTGAGGGTTTCAGGGGCCATGCCAAATTTCATCAGCCGCCTGAGGTTGAAGAGGCACTGTTGCGCCTTCTTCACCACGGTGTCGGTGTGGTGGGACCATTTTAGTTTTTGACCCTCTCCACCGTGGCCCTGTCGAAGTGTAGTCCAAGATCAGACCTCTGTCTCTTGAAGTCCATTATCAGCTTCTTTGTTTTTTGACATTGAGGGAGAGATTGTTTTCCTGGCACCACTCCATCAGGGCTCTAACCTCCTCCCTTAAGGCTGTCTCAACGTTGTTGGTAATCAGGCCAACCTACCAATGTCATGTCGTCAGCAAATTTTGTTACCAATTTTATTATTGAGTTGGAGTGATGCGTAGCCCCGCAGTCATGGGTAAACAGGAAGTACAAGAGGGGGCTGAGCACACATCCCTGTGGGGCACCCGTGTTGAGGAGCAGCCTCACCACCTGGGGTCGGCCCGTCAGGAAGTCTGTTTCATTATAACTGAACTATGGACTCATGAGTCAGCCTATAGCTACTCAAACGCCTGGACACACGCACACACACACACACACACACACACACACACACACACACACACACACACACACACACACACACACACTCACTCCCACTTTTCCTGTTCATTATCCTCCAGCCACAGGGCCAGGTCTTCTAGTCTCTCACCCTCATTGATCAGAGCAGGAGAGAACAATTCATAGCTGTGTATAGCCTACAACTCTTTCCCTTGAAGTCAATGCTCTCTCACAGGTTGGGACAGCATAGGGCACACTCACCTACACACACACACACACGTACGCACGCACGCACACACACACACACACACACACACACACACACACACACACATACACCCACACACACACACACACACACACACACACACATTACAGAACAATGAGTATTTCATTTCATACAGTCGTGATTAAAGATACTGTATATGTTGGGACACGATGACTATTATGACCAGAGAGTATTTGGTTACATCTACAAAATGAGTACCTGTGGAACAACCAATGCACTCATTTCAATGTGTAGCTAAAAGGCTGTGTTTTTGGAGTGGCTGTTACTGTGGGGAGTCTTATATCTAAACAAACTGAGGTGTTTAAATTCATTAATAACTGAACTGATTCGTTCATGAATATTTGAAACTCCATTAGGCCTTGTTGAAAGGAGGTTGTGTTCAGACTACCCAGCATAGGCGTAGCTCCAGGCGTGTTGGTTTACTAATACTGTCATTGTTTATTAAAAATAATCCTCATGTGGATGATTCTCTTGGTTTATTCCAACTTGTAGACTCTACCCACTTACAGTCACAATTAGCTTATTAGCTTAGCAGCTCCATTTCCCTTTCTGTCAGCATGGGGTTTGTCTTTAGTCTATTAGCCTTCACCACTGCAGCACTGTGTGTGTGTGCCTCCTCTGCGGTGGCGGTGTTATAAAGGCTATTTACAGTAATTAAGTTATTAATTCGAATGATCTGTCATCTGGGGTGATTCCTAAACACAAGGCCCCCTCTCTGTCTTAAGTCACCGTGTCAGAGGACAGGAGAGTAGAGGAGAGGGGAGCATGGGCCTGTGTCTGGTGCTTCCCCACAACACACCATATGAAATCAAGTTCATAACAGAGAGAGAGAGAGAGAGAGAGAGAGAAGCTGTGAACGATCTGAGAGACAAGGCAAGAAGGGCCTTCTATGCCATCAAAAGGAACATACAATTTGACATACCAATTAGGATCTGGCTAAAAATACTTGAATCAGTTATAGAACCCATTGCCCTTTATGGTTCTGAGGTCTGGGGTCCGCTCACCAACCAAGAATTCACAAAATGGGACAAACACCAAATTGAGACTCTGCATGCAGAATTCTGCAAAAACATCCTCCGTGTACAACGTAAAACACCAAATAATGCTTGCAGAGCAGAATTAGGCCAATACCCGCTAATTATCAAAATCCAGAAAAGAGCAGTTAAATTCTATAACCACTTAAAAGGAAGCGATTCCCAAACCTTCCATAACAAAGCCATCACCTACAGAGAGATGAACTTGGAGAAGAGTCCCCTATGTAAGCTTGTCCTGGGGCTCTGTTCACAAACTCAAACAGACCCCACACAGCCCCAGGACAACAACAACACAACTAGACCCAACCAAATCATGAGAAAACAAAAAGAGAATTACTTGACACATTGGAAAGAACAAACAAAAAAACAGAGCAAACTAGAATGCTATTTGGCCCTAAACAGAGAGTACACAGTGGCAGAATACCTGACCACTGTGACTGACCCAAACTAAAGGAAAGCTTTGACTATGTACAGACTCAGTGAGCATAGCCTTGCTATTGAGAAAGGCCGCCGTAGGCAGACCTGGCTCTCAAGAGAAGACAGGCTATGTGCACACTGCCCACAAAATGAGGTGGAAACTGAGCTGCACTTCCTAACCTCCTGCCAAATGTATGACCATATTAGAGACACATATTTCCCTCAGATTACAGCGATCCACAAAGAATTCGAAAACAAACCCAATTTTGATAAACTCCCTTATCTACTGGGTGAAAAACGACAGTGTGCCATCACAGCTGCAAGATTTGTGACCTGTTGCCACAAGAAAAGGGCAACCAGTGAAGATCAAACACCATTGTAAATACAACCCATATTTATGTTTATTTATTTTCCCATTTGTACTTTAACTATTTGCACATTGTTACAACACTGTATATATACATAATATGACATTTGAAATGTCTTTATTCTTTTGAAACTTCTGAGTGTAATGTTTACTGTTAATATTTATTGTTTATTTCACTTTTGTTTACTATCTACTTCACTTGCTTTGGCAATGTTAACACACGTTTCCCATGCCAATAAAGCCCTTAAATTGAAATTGAAATTGAATTGAATTGAGAGAGAGAGAGAGAGAGAGAGAGAGAGAGAGAGAGAGAGAGAGAGAGAGAGAGAGAGAGAGAGAAATAAACATAGAAGGAGAGAGAGGAGGGTTAGAGAGAAGGAGAGAGGGATGGGAGGAGAGAGAGAAAGAGAGAGAGAGAGGTGAAGAGGATGAGGAGGAGGAGGAGGCGGAAGCTGGCAGAATACTCCGGGGACTCACAAGTACAAACTTTAATAATCCTCTATCAACTTCCCACAGAGTTTGGAGTAAAACAAGTAGACTTGAGCTAAATACTAAATACTATGGTTGCGTTCAAAATGGAAGCCTGTTACCTTTATAGTGCACTACTTTTTGATCAGTACTGCACTGTTCTCTAAATCAAAAGTAATCTATATTGGGATTAGGGTGTCATTTGGGACGCAGGTTATGCCTTCCCACTACATTAAAAACTAGGAGTATTCCTGTACAGTCACTTTATTCAACTCCTCTTTGAGATACATTCCTGTTATATATGTCTGCTGTATTCTGTACATACAGTGGGGGAAAAAAGTATTTAGTCAGCCACCAATTGTGCAAGTTCTCCCACTTAAAAAGATGAGAGAGGCCTGTAATTTTCATCATAGGTACACGTCAACTATGACAGACAAAATGAGGAAAAAAAATCCAGAAAATCACATTGTAGGATTTTTTATGAATTTATTTGCAAATTATGGTGGAAAATAAGTATTTGGTCAATAACAAAAGTTTCTCAATACTTTGTCACACACTGTTGCTGGTATTTTGGCCCATTCCTCCATGCAGATCTCCTCTAGAGCAGTGATGTTTTGGGGCTGTCGCTGGGCAACACAGACTTTCAACTCCCTCCAAAGATTTTCTATGGGGTTGAGATCTGGAGACTGGCTAGGCCACTCCAGGACCTTGAAATGCTTCTTACGAAGCCACTCCATCGTTGCCCGGGCGGTGTGTTTGGGATCATTGTCATGCTGAAAGACCCAGCCACGTTTCATCTTCAATGCCCTTGCTGATGGAAGGAGGTTTTCACTCAAAATCTCACGATACATGGCCCCATTCATTCTTTCCTTTACACGGATCAGTCGTCCTGGTCCCTTTGCAGAAAAACAGCCCCAAAGCATGATGTTTCCACCCCCATGCTTCACAGTACGTATGGTGTTCTTTGGATGCAACTCAGCATTCTTTGTCCTCCAAACACGACGAGTTGAGTTTTTACCAAAAAGTTCTATTTTGGTTTCATCTGACCATATGACATTCTCCCAATCCTCTTCTGGATCATCCAAATGCACTCTAGCAAACTTCAGACGGGCCTGGACATGTACTGGCTTAAGCAGGGGGACACGTCTGGCACTGCAGGATTTGAGTCCCTGGCGGCGTAGTGTGTTACTGATGGTAGGCTTTGTTACTTTGGTCCCAGCTCTCTGCAGGTCATTCACTAGGCCCCCCCGTGTGGTTCTGGGATTTTCGCTCACCGTTCTTGTGATCATTTTGACCCCACGGGGTGAGATCTTGCGTGGAGCCCCAGATCGAGGGAGATTATCAGTGGTCTTGTATGTCTTCCATTTCCTAATTATTGCTACCACAGTTTATTTCTTCAAACCAAGCTGCTTATCTATTGCAGATTCAGTCTTCCCAGCCTGGTGCAGGTCTACAATTTGGTTTCTGGTGTCCTTTGACAGCTCTTTGGTCTTGGCCATAGTGAAGGTTGGAGTGTGACTGTTTGAGGTTGTGGACAGGTGTCTTTTATACTGATAACAAGTTCAAACAGGTGCCATTAATACAGGTAACGAGTGGAGGACAGAGGAGCCTCTTAAAGAAGAAGTTACAGGTCTGTGAGAGCCAGAAATCTTGCTTGTTTGTAGGTGACCAAATACTTATTTTCCACCATAATTTGCAAATAAATTCATTAAAAATCCTACAATGTGATTTTCTGGAGAAAAAAATTCTCAATTTGTCTGTCATAGTTGACGTGTACCTATGATGAAAATTACAGGCCTCTCTCATCTTTTTAAGTGGGAGAACTTGCACAATTGGTGGCTGACTAAATACTTTTTCCCCCCACTGTAACTGTTGGAGAAAGATACAGGCTGTGTCCCAAATGGCGCCCTATTCTCTATGTTGTGCACTACTTTTGACCAGAGCCCTATGGGACATAGCGTGTGGGAGAGAACAGCTGTTGTTCATGGCTAGTGGCCTAATGATGACAGTTCCAGACTTTGGGAAGGAGAATAGAAGTGAGTAAACTTGTTGGTGGAAGACATGAAGAGGCAGAACAACAAATGAGGGATGAGGAGGAGAGGAGGGGAGGAGAAGAGGGGAAGGATAGAGGAGAGGAGGAGGGGAGGGAGAGGATAGAGGAGAGGAGGAGAGGAGGGGAGGAGAGGAGGGGGAGGATAGAGGAGAGGAGGAGGGGAGGGAGAGGATAGAGGAGAGGAGGAGAGGAGGGGAGGATAGAGGAGAGGAGGAGAGGAGGGGAGGAGAGGAGGGGGAGGATAGAGGAGAGGAGGAGAGGAGGGGAGGAGAGGAGGGGGAGGATAGAGGAGAGGAGGAGAGGAGGGGGAGGATAGAGGAGAGGAGGAGAGGAGGGGAAGGATAGAGGAGAGGAGGATGGGGGGGAGGATAGAGGAGAGGAGGAGAGGAGGGGAAGGATAGAGGAGAGGAGGAGAGGAGGGGGAGGATAGAGTAGAAGAGGGGAAATATAGAGGAGAGGATAGAGGAGAGGAGGAGAAGAGGGGAGGAGAGGAGGGGAAGGATAGAGTAGAAGAGGGGAAATATAGAGGAGAGGATAGAGGAGAGGATAGAGAGGATAGAGGAGAGGATAGAGGAGGAGGATAGAGGAGAGGAGGGAGATGATGGAGGAGAGGAGAGGAGAGAAGAGGAGAGAAGCCCACTGGGCACAGATGTCAGTTCAACGTGGAAACAACATTGATTCAACCAGTTTGTGTCCAGTGGAATGAGAAAGCAGTAAAGACATGAAGAAAGCATGAGAGAGCATTCATTCAAGCACTTGACTCTAAATCCAGTGCCACATCTGAAAATATAAATGTATATAGGGTATATTAACCTCCATAGCAGAGAAGGCTGGAGGAAGAAGATTATTTTACGTTGTGAAATCCATCTTCTTGACACTAATTCAAATATAATCGCCATGGCTACAGCGTAGTTGATATCACGGCTGTTGTTGTTCTCTTATGTGTATGGAAGAATAACATGGCCAGTTAGTAATGTTATAGATTAGAGTAAGGCGCAGGCACACACACACTTATACACGTACGCATGCAGGTACGAACACACACGTTCGCGCGCATGCATACACACACACACACGCACACACACACACACATGCATGCACAAATACACACACACACGATCACACACCATGACGGACACTCTTGGTAACAGAGTGATTAAAGCAATACCTTAATGAAACTGCACACTGGGGTAAAATCACTGCCATGAAAGGTACAATTTAAATGGGTCTCATTGGTGCTCTTTCTCTCTCTCTAACTCACTCTAACTCTAACTCTAACTCTAACTCTAACTCTCTCTCTCTCTCTCTCTCTCTCTCTCTCTCTCTCTCTCTCTCTCTCTCTCTCTCTCTCTCTCTCTCTCTCTCTCTCTCTCTCTCTCTCTCTCTCTCGCTCCCTCCCTCTCAAATACACACAAATCGTTCTCTTTCTCTCTCTGTCGTTTTCTTTCTCTCTCTGTCGATCTCTTTCTCTCTCTGTCGTTCTCTTTCTCTCTCTGTCGTTTTCTTTCTCTCTCTGTCGTTCTCTTTCTCTCTCTGTCGTTCTCTTTCTCTCTCTGTCTTTCTCTTTCTCTCTCTGTCATTCTCTTTCTCTCTCTGTCTTTCTCTCTCTGTCGTTCTCTTTCTCTCTCTGTCGTTCTCTTTCTCTCTCTGTCATTCTCTTTCTCTCTCTGTCGTTCTCTTTCTCTCTCTGTCGTTCTCTTTCTCTCTCTGTCTTTCTCTCTCTGTCGTTCTCTGTCTCTCTCTGTCGTTCTCTTTCTCTCTCTGTCATTCTCTTTCTCTCTCTGTCTTTCTCTTTCTCTCTCTGTCATTCTCTTTCTCTCTCTGTCTTTCTCTTTCTCTCTCTGTCGTTCTCTTTCTCTCTCTGTCGTTCTCTTTCTCTCTCTGTCTTTCTCTTTCTCTCTCTGTCATTCTCTTTCTCTCTCTGTCTTTCTCTCTCTGTCGTTCTCTTTCTCTCTCTGTCGTTCTCTTTCTCTCTCTGTCATTCTCTTTCTCTCTCTGTCGTTCTCTTTCTCTCTCTGTCGTTCTCTTTCTCTCTCTGTCTTTCTCTCTCTGTCGTTCTCTGTCTCTCTCTGTCGTTCTCTTTCTCTCTCTGTCATTCTCTTTCTCTCTCTGTCTTTCTCTTTCTCTCTCTGTCGTTCTCTTTCTCTCTCTGTCTTTCTCTCTCTGTCGTTCTCTTTCTCTCTCTGTCGTTCTCTTTCTCTCTCTGTCATTCTCTTTCTCTCTCTGTCTTTCTCTTTCTCTCTCTGTCGTTCTCTTTCTCTCTCTGTCTTTCTCTCTCTGTCTTTCTCTCTCTGTCGTTCTCTTTCTCTCTCTGTCATTCTCTTTCTCTCTCTGTCGTTCTCTTTTTTCTCTCTGTCGTTCTCTTTCTCTCTCTGTCGTTCTCTTTCTCTCTCTGTCGTTCTCTTTCTCTCTCTGTCGTTCTCTTTCTTTCTCTCTCTGTCGTTCTCTTTCTCTCTCTGTCGTTCTCTTTCTCTCGCTGTCGTTCTCTTTCTCTCTCTGTCGTTCTCTTTCTCTCCCTGTCGTTCTCTTTCTCTCTCTGTCGTTCTCTTTCTCTCTCTGTCTTTCTCTCTCTGTCGTTCTCTTTCTCTCTCTGTCATTCTCTTTCTCTCTATCTTTCTCTTTCTCTCTCTGTCGTTCTCTTTCTCTCTCTGTCTTTCTCTTTCTCTCTCTGTCTTTCTCTCTCTGTCTTTCTCTTTCTCTCTCTGTCATTCTCTTTCTCTCTCTGTGGTTGTCTTGAACACACACATGCACATTCTCTCTGTCATTCCACCCTGGGGGCGAGAATAGCATGTTCATTATTCATGAAGGAGTCGTACTGGTTCAAGACACACTGAGAGAACACACACATACACACATACACACAAGCTCAGACACACACACACACACACATAAATGTGATTTATAACTAGCTAGCTAGACCATTAATTATCAATGTTACATTTTATTACCTATTCATCCATCAGCCACTTGCTAGCCTCTACTGCTTTAGCCCCTCCCATTACATTAGCCCAACATTTCCACATTTTTGTTTTTGCCCTAACACTGTGTCAGCTGTGTAGTGCTAGTGCAAAAACCAAAACGTGCACCCCTTGTGGTATGATACATGTCCTATAGCCCCTCCCACTACTCTAACCTGTAGCTAGCCACTATACATGATACATGTTCTATAGCCCCTCCCACTACACTAGCCTGTAGCTAGCCACTATACATGCTAACTGTCCTATAGCCCCTCCCACTACACTAGCCTGTAGCTAGTCACTATACATGATACATGTTCTATAGCCCCTCCCACTACACTAACCTGTAGCTAGCCACTATACATTATACATGTTCTATAGCCCCTCCCACTACACTAACCTGTAGCTAGCCACTGTACATGATACATGCCCTATAGCCCCTCCCACTACACTAGCCTGTAGCTAGCCACTATACATTATACATGTCCTATAGCCCCTCCCACTACACTAGCCTGTAGCTAGCCACTATACATGATACATGTCCTATAGCCCCTCCCACTACACTAGCCTGTAGCTAGCCACTATACATGATACATGTTCTATAGCCCCTCCCACTACACTAACCTGTAGCTAGCCACTGTACATGATACATGCCCTATAGCCCCTCCCACTACACTAGCCTGTAGCTAGCCACTATACATTATACATGTCCTATAGCCCCTCCCACTACACTAGCCTGTAGCTAGCCACTATACATGATACATGTCCTATAGCCCCTCCCACTACACTAACCTGTAGCTAGCCACTATACATGATACATGTCCTATAGCCCCTCCCGTTATACTGGCCTGGAGAGCCCCTTAGAGGAGGCCACTCTAGACATTCCACAATTAGAAGACTGTTTCCAATATGATCTATAGCAGGGCTGCCCAACCCTGTTCCTGGAGAGCTACTGTCCTGTAGGTTTTAACTCCAACCCTGTTCCTGGAGAGCTACTGTCCTGTAGGTTTTCACTCCAACCCTGTTCCTGGAGAGCTACCGTCCTGTAGGTTTTCACTCCAACCCTGTTCCTGGAGAGCTACTGTCCTGTAGGTTTTCACTCCAACCCTGTTCCTGGAGAGCTACTGTCCTGTAGGTTTTCACTCCAACCCTGTTCCTGGAGAGCTACTGTCCTGTAGGTTTTCACTCCAACCCTGTTCCTGGAGAGCTACTGTCCTGTAGGTTTTAACTCCAACCCTGTTCCTGGAGAGCTACTGTCCTGTAGGTTTTCACTCCAACCCTGTTCCTGGAGAGCTACTGTCCTGTAGGTTTTCACTCCAACCCTGTTCCTGGAGAGCTACTGTCCTGTAGGTTTTAACTCCAACCCTGTTCCTGGAGAGCTACTGTCCTGTAGGTTTTCACTCCAACCCTGTTCCTGGAGAGCTACTGTCCTGTAGGTTTTAACTCCAACCCTGTTCCTGGAGAGCTACTGTCCTGTAGGTTTTAACTCCAACCCTCTTCCTGGAGAGCTACTGTCCTGTAGGTTTTCACTCCAACCCTGTTCCTGGAGAGCTACTGTCCTCTATTTCTTTTTACAGGAGGGTGGCTCTCCAGGAACAGGGTTGGAGTGAAAACCTACAGGAGGGTTTCTCTCCAGGAACAGGGTTGGAGTGAAAACCTACAGGAGGGTTTCTCTCCAGGAACAGGGTTGGAGTGAAAACCTACAGGAGGGTGGCTCTCCAGGAACAGGGTTGGAGTGAAAACCTACAGGAGGGTGGCTCTCCAGGAACAGGGTTGGAGTGAAAACCTACAGGAGGGTTTCTCTCCAGGAACAGGGTTGGAGTGAAAACCTACAGGAGGGTTTCTCTCCAGGAACAGGGTTGGAGTGAAAACCTACAGGAGGGTTTCTCTCCAGGAACAGGGTTGGAGTGAAAACCTACAGGAGGGTTTCTCTCCAGGAACAGGGTTGGGCAGCCCTGATTTATAGCATTCTCTCCTTATCCCAGATAGATTCATAGATCTGCAGTATATGCTGTACTATTATGTGGACTGTGTGCTTCCTCTCCTAGCCACTCTTGTGATTAGAGTAACAACTTCTGGTATTTTCATAACCTGAATTACTATATATATAATTAATGTGTTTGATTGCTCTCTCCCTTTCTCTTAATTAAGTGTATTTAAACCAGGGAGATTTTACATATCTATGGTAAATTACTCCCATCCCATGTTCATTTGCATTCGGCAACCTTTTGATATTTAAACCATGGCTGTGTCTGAATGGCACCCTATTCACTATGTAGTGCACTACTTTTGACCATAGGGCTCTGGTCGAAAATAGTGCACTATATAGGGAATAGGGTTCCATTCCGGACGCCGCCATTCTCTGTGTGTTATTAGTTAAGGAGCAGAAGGCCAAACGGTCCACTGCAATGTCAACGTTATTAAACAGTAGACACTGAGCTCAGCGCTGCTGGCCTTTTAAATAAGTATGGTTTGATTTGTTTGTGTGTGTGTGTGTGTGTGTGTGTGTGTGTGTGTGTGTGTGTGTGTGTGTGTGTGTGCATGTGCATGTGTTTGTGTGTCCCATGTGCGTTTGTGCGTGTGTTTGTGTGTCCCATGTGCATTTGTGCGTGTGTTTGTGTGTCCCCATGCATGTGTGTTTTACCCTTTTAAATCTGCCCTGCGCTCATTTCAACATATACATTTTAATTTCACCCTCTCTCGCCCTGAGCCACCAATCAATATGGCCACTAATGGTCACATTCATTATTAGCTCTGGGAAGGCGTCTTCATCCAATATCCACTTTTCTAATTTCACATTCTGGACATGGCTTACTACTGACTGGGTCAGAGGAGTCATGGTTAGAGGGAGAGGAGGCATGGTTAGAGGGAGAGGGAGAGGAGTCATGGTTAGAGGGAGAGGGAGAGTAGGTATGGTTAGAGGGAGAGGGAGAGGAGTCATGGTTAGAGAGAGAGGGAGAGGAGTCATGGTTAGAGGGAGAAGGAGAGGAGTCATGGTTAGAGAGAGAGGGAGAGTAGGTATGGTTAGAGGGAGAGGGAGAGGAGTCATGGTTAGAGGGAGAGGGAGAGGAGTCATGGTTAGAGAGAGAGGGAGAGTAGGTATGGTTAGAGGGAGAGGGAGAGGAGTCATGGTTAGAGGGAGAGGGAGCATGGTTAGAGAGAGAGGGAGAGTAGGTATGGTTAGAGGGAGAGGGAGAGGAGTCATGGTTAGAGAGAGAGGGAGAGTAGGTATGGTTAGAGGGAGAGGGAGAGTAGGTATGGTTAGAGGGAGAGGGAGAGGAGTCATGGTTAGAGAGAGAGGGAGAGTAGGTATGGTTAGAGGGAGAGGGAGAGGAGTCATGGTTAGAGGGAGAGGGAGAGGAGTCATGGTTAGAGAGAGAGGGAGAGTAGGTATGGTTAGAGGGAGAGGGAGAGGAGTCATGGTTAGAGGGAGAGGGAGAGGAGTCATGGTTAGAGGGAGAGGGAGAGGGAGAGGAGGTATGGTTAGAGAGAGAGGGAGAGTAGATATGGTTAGAGGGAGAGGGAGAGTGGGTATGTTAGAGGGAGAGTAGGTGTGGTTAGAGGGAGATTGAGAGGAGTCATGGTTAGAGGGAGAGGGAGAGTGGGAGTGGGATTGAGTGAAGTGAAGTGATTTGATACAGTACTTCACTGGAGAAGAGAGGTGACTGCATTCATTTGGCAGAGAAGAGCCATCTAATTCACAGGTTTGATAGAGGTTCGTTGGTAGTTTCAGCTCCCCTATTGAAACCCACTTAAACCCAACAGGCTGGTTTAAATACACTAAATTTTTTCAGACCCTACTCTCATCAAATTAATGGCTAACCCTTGATCACATGTTTAGCGTAGTGTTTATTCTTTTAAGCCTCAATATAACCTTTATTGACTACACAGTTGCAGTTGAACCCCTATAAAATATTTACTAATCCCAACCATCCATTCCATTGTCTGGCAATCTAACCAGTGTGAAATACTAGTGAACCTCTTATCAATAGATCGACGGTACCCTGACCTCGAATTCATACTACAATATAACAAAGAGTAATGGACATATTAGTTCCCGTAATATATTTGATTCATCATTGTTATGATGAGTTTCTGGTATTGAGAAGTTCAGGATGCAAGAGAGCAGTTGACACAGATGGATATTTAATTCAGTAATTGTTTAATGGTTACAATGTTTGATTCAATGACAGGCTGCACGTGCTTTGCCTCCTGCCATCTGAATGACTTCCATAGACATTCTCTCAGCTTATATACTGCCTTTCCCATCTACTTTTATCCCATACACAGCTGCTAACCATTACTGATTGCCACTCATTCACCACCATATCATCTACCTCCTTGGTGTGGTGTGGCACCCTAACCAGGCCATTCCATCACGCACCCATCCAGTGGCCCCCAATCTATCTTGGCACACTGACCTTCTATTCCTCACTCGTGACACCACTAACACATGGTGTGTCCTTGTCCTGTGTCCACATACAGCTCATGATTTCTCCATACATTAATGAATCTTGTATCACAAATCATCCTAACAATCATGCTACAAACTGTCTAACTGGCTCTGTTAGCGGAAGAGTGTTCTTAGTAACGTGATGGATGTAAGGGAATAGTAGACAGCCATGCAGAGTAATATTCACACTTTCTAGAATTCCTGATTCAAGAAGCCTAGTAACCATACGGGTGTGTATTTAGAAAACACAGAAGAGGGAGATGGGGAGATGGCAACAGGCAGCAGTGAGGAAAGAAGAAAAGAGAAGGGGATTTGTGAAAGCAACAGAAGGCCATCAGGGAACTGTACTGTCATGTTGATTTGATAAATACATGAATCTGATGGTCAGAAGAAAGAGAGAATGAAAGGAGGAGAAGAGGGGGAAGAGGAGGAGAGGGGGAAGAGGAGGAGAGGGCAGGCTTAAGGCAGGGATTGAACTGATGGAGAGAGAGACAGAGTTCAAAGAGAATGTTAGAGAGAGAGAGAGAGAGAGAGAGAGACAGAGAGAGAGAAAAAAATACAGAGAGACAGAGAGAGAGACAGAGAGAGAGACAGAGACAGAGACAGAGACAGAGACAGAGACAGAGACAGAGACAGAGACAGAGACAGAGACAGAGACAGAGACAGAGACAGAGACAGAGACAGAGACAGAGACAGAGACACTATGGAACAGAAGGTTGCATTTTTGATCCCAGTCGTGGACACTGGTTTTAAATGTGTTGTTTGAACCCTATCCCAAACCTTAACCCTTACCTTAACCAATTCTGACTGAGTGCCTAAACTTATCCCTTAACTTCGAAATGTGATGTTTGGTGAAATGGAACGATACAGAGCAGCAGGAACGACAAAAACACTTTGAAATGTGATGTTTGGAGAACATGGATGAACATCTAATTCTGCAGTGAGCCTGTATAGATGGATAGATGGATAGATAGATAGATAGATAGATAGATAGATAGATAGATAGATAGATAGATAGATAGTAATAATAATAATAATATGCCATTTAGCAGACGCTTTTATCCAAAGCGACTTACAGTCATGCGTGCATACATTTTTGTGTATGGGTGGTCCCGGGGATCGAACCCACTATCTTGGCGTTACAAGCGCCGTGCTCTACCAGCTGAGCTACAGAGGATAGATAGATAGATAGATAGATAGATAGATAGATAGATAGATAGATAGATAGATAGATAGATAGATAGATAGATAGATAGATAGATAGATAGATAGATAGATAGATAGATAGATAGATAGATAGATAGATAGATAGATAGATAGATAGATAGATAGATAGATAGATAGATAGATAGATAGATAGATAGATAGATGGATGGATGGATAGATGGATGGATGGATAGATGGATACAGAACCACCACCATGACTACCTCCGCATCCCAAATAGAGCTCTATTCCCTTTGTAGTGAACTACACTATATATATAAAAGTATGTGGACACCCCTTCAAATTACTGGATTCTGCCATTTCAGCCACACTCGTTTCAAAATCGAGCACACATCCATGCAATCTCCATAGACAAACATTTGCAGTAGAATAGCCTTACTGATATGCTCAGTGACTTTCAACGTGGCACCATCATAGCATGCCACCTTTCCAACAAGTCAGTTCTGCAACTTTCTGCCCTGCTAGAGCTGTCCCGGTCAACTGTAAGTGTTGTTATTGTGAAGTGGAAACGTCTAGAAGCATCAACGGCTCAGCCGCGAAGTGGTAGGCCACACAAGCTCACAGGAAGGGACCGCCGAGTGCTGAAGCGTATAGCGCGTAAAAATAGTCTGTCCTTGGTTGCAACGCTCACTACCAAGTTCCAAACTGCCTCTGGAAGCAACGTCAGCACAATAACTGTTCGTTGGGAGCTTCATGAAGCGGGTTTCCATGGCCGAGTAGCCGCACACAAGCATCAGATCACCATGTGCAATGCCAAGCGTCGGCTGGAGTGGTGTAAAGCTCACCGCCATTACACTCTGGAGCAGTGGAAACGCGTTCTCTGGAGTGATGAATCACGCTTCACCATCTGGCAGTCCGATGGACAAATCTGGGTTTGGCAGATGCCAGGAAAATGCTACATGCCCCAATGCATAGGGCCAACTGTAAAGTTTGGTGGAGTAGGAATAATGGTCTGGGGTTGATTTTCATGGTTCGGGCTAGGCCCCTTATTTCCATTGAAGGGAAATCTTAACTCTACAGCATAAAATGACATTCTAGAAGATTCTGTGCTTCCAACTTTGTGGCAACAGTTTGGGGAAGGCCCTTTCCTGTTTCAGCATGACAATGCCCCTGTGCACAAAGTGAGGTCCATACAGAAATGGTTTGTCGAGATCGGTGTGGAAGAACATGATTGGCCTCCACAAAGCCCTGACTTCAACCACATCGAACACCTTTGGAATGAATTGGAATGCCGACTGCATCAGTTCCCAACCTCACTAATGCTCTTGTGGCTGAATGGAAGCAAGTCCCCGCAGCAATGTTCCAACAACTAGTGGAAAGCCTTCCCAGAAGAGTGGAGACTGTTATAGCAGCAAAGGGGGGACCAACTCCATATGAATGCTCATGATTTTGGAATGAGATTTCCGACGAGCAAGTGTCCACATACAGGTCCCATAGAACTCCAGTCAAAAGTAATGCACTATGTAGGGAATAGGGTGCCATTTGAAAGGCTGGGCCTTGCCGTTCTGCCGCCCTCGGCGAGACCAAAAAATGCTGCTTCCGCAAAACTACAATAGTCCCAGTAAACAGAATTTTATGAATGCCCATTTATGTGGTAAGCCTATCGTTTGTAAAACACCAAAAAAAGACGTCCAGGCCGGACCGGGGGGTAAAGTGTGTGTGTGTTTGTGTGTGTGTGTGTGTGTGTGTGTGTGTGTGGGGGGGGGGGTTGTGTGTGTGTGTTTTTGTGTGTGTGGGGGGTAATGTTTTCATAACTAGAATAGTTTGCTCTGAATAAGGCAGTGATTGTGTTTGTCGTTTGGTATTGCTTCATGCATAGAAAACAATTCGATTTCATCCTGTCTTCCTGACACAAAACCAAGAAATGAAATCATATCCTGATTCAATTCTGCCTGATCTCATCCTCTTCCCTCTGTTCTGTGTTCTGTGTTCTGTGCTCTGTGCTCTGTCCTCTGTGCTCTGTGTTCTGTGTTCTGTGTTCTGTGTTCTGTGTTCTGTGTTCTGTGTTCTGTGTTCTGTCCTCTGTGCTCTGTCCTCTGTGCTCTGTGCTCTGTGTTCTGTGCTCTGTGTTCTGTGCTCTGTGCTCTGTGCTCTGTGCTGTGTTATGTGCTCTGTGTTCTGTGTTCTGTGCTCTGTGCTCTGTGTTCTGTGTTCTGTGTTCTGTGTTCTGTGTTCTGTGTTCTGTGCAACAAACATATGTTGTGTGTGAGCTCAATGCACAAGAGAAAAACATTTGACAAAGCTTGTTAGGCCACTGAAAAATAAACTGTTACAAATTCTGTATCAACTCAAAAACTGTCTGTAATCGGAAAAACTCCACGAAAAGGATTGAGCGTTTTGACATGTGAAACCAAATACCTCACAACAAGCCACAGACCATTGATCCCTTCACTTCCAATCTAATCCCAATACAGCACACACACGCGCACACACACACACACACATGCACACACACACACACACACACACACACACACACACACACACACACACACACACACACACACACACACACACACACACACACACACACACACATACATACACACATACACTCCACAGGTTGTTGGCTGGAGAGGAATGAGTGGAATGATATCAAATCAATCACATGGTTTCCATGTTTGACGCCATTCCATTCGCGCCATTCCAGACATTATTATGAGCTGTCCTCCCCTCAACAGCCTCCACTGACTCACAGACACAGACACACACAGACACACACACACACACACACGGACACGCACACTGTCATTCCACTCACGCGTATAGTGTTTTCCTGCTAATTGAAATTACACTTCAGTCTGCAGGAGAGTTCCAGTCTGCAGGAGAGGAGATTGTGGGCGAGTGGAGGCTAAGTGATATGAGAACAGTCATAGGCATAGTAACAAAACACTGTCTCCTAGTGTTACCTGTGGTGGTGATGTTAAGGCCAAAGTAGGTGTAGTTCTTTGTGCTCTAATCAAATCAAATCAAATTTTATTGGTCACATGCGCCGAATACAACAGGTGCAGACATTACAGTGAAATGCTTACTTACAGCCCTTAACCAACAGTGCATTTATTTTAAACAAAAAAAGTAAGAATAAAACAACAACAAAAAAGTGTTGAGAAAAAGAAAAAGAGCAGAAGTAAAAAATAAAGTGACAGTAGGGAGGCTATATATACAATAGAATAAAGTGACAGTAGGGAGGCTATATATACAGGGGGGTACCGTTGCATAGTCAATGTGCGGGGGCACCGGCTAGTTGAGGTAATATGTACATGTGGGGCAATGGTGGGCAATGGTGTCTAAATGGAATTTGTATTTGTGGTCCTGACAACTGGACCTTTTTTGAAACACCATTATTTTGGTCTTACTGAGATTTTACTGTCAGGGCCCAGGTCTGACAGAATCTGGGCAGAAGTTCTAGGTGCTGCTGTAGGCCCTCCTTGGTTGGGGACAGAAGCACCAGATCATCAGCAAAAAGTAGACATTTGACTTCAGACTCTAGTAGGGTGAGGCTGGATGCTGCAGACTGTTCTAGCAGCCAGGCCACCCGTGATACAAGTCAGTATTCGATGTCCATCCATGTCTGAGGACGTTGATAGATGATGTGGAAACTGGCCACTAGGGGTAACAGTGAGTGCTATTTTGTTTGGGTTTTGCTTGGGCGATGGTGATGGTGGTTGGGCGTAAGCATCTGCCTCCGATTCCATTGGTTGCAAGTTCAAAGCACACTTTTTGTTTGTGTACACTGACTTTATAATGTCATATGTTTTTCCCACAACACCACTTTCCATACATTTATATAGCCGGCCCTCATGCCAAATTGATTCAAAAGCTTTTTTGAAATCAACAAAGTATGAGAAGACTTTTGTTTTTGTTTTTATTTGTTTGTTTGTCAATCAGGGTGTGCTGGGTGTATATGTAGTCTGTCATACTGTAATTTTGTAAAAAGCCAATTTGACATTTGCTCTTGTTTTTACTGAGTAAATGTAAAAGTCTGCTGTTAATGATGATGCAGAGAATTTTCCTGAGGTTTCTGTTGACACATATCCCATGCTAGTTATTGGGGTCGAATTTGTCTCAATTTTTGTGGATTGGTTGTGATCAGGCCTTGGTTCCAAATATTGGGGAAGATGTCAGAGCTGAGGATAGTGTTCAAGAGTTTTTAAGTATAGCTAGTTTGAATTTGTGGTCTGTATATTTTATCATTTCGTTTAGGATACCATCAGGCCTTTTCGGGTTGGAGAGTTTATATTTTGTCCTGTAGTTCATTCAACGTAACTGAAGACTCCAGTGGGTTCTAGTAGTCTTTAATAGCTGATTCTATGGTTTATAAATTATCATGTACAGTGAGCACCATAATTCATTGGACAGTGACCATTTTTTATTTTGGTTCTGTACTCTTTGAGTTTGAAAGGATACAATGACAATGAGGGTGAAGTGCAGACTGTCAGCTTTAATTTGAGTATATTTTCATACATATCGGATGAACCGTTTAGAAATGACAGCACCTTTTGGACATGGTCCCCCCATTAAGGTACTACAAGTATTTGTTAAATTGGCTTCACAGATGTGTGTCGTTAGGCAGGTGTATTCATTTGTGTCGTTAGTGAATGCAGGAGAGCTGTTGATTAATAGTATTGATTCTAGACTTTGCTATTGCTTTTGGAGGTTGTTGTTGGGGTGTGACAACATGAGGAAGACAGCAGTGTCGATGCTAATGAAGCTGACCGTCATAAGGCTCAGAAATGAAAATCAATCAATCAGGAATATTGCAAAAACCCTGGCCATGCCCAAGTCAACAGTTTGGTTAATCATTAACAAGAAATATGTTTTCGCTGTTGGTTCTTTGTTATATGGTCAAAGAGATAGGAGAAGTAGTTTATTCAAACATCTCCATTTTGGATAAATAGTCTTCGTGTTGTTGTTTGTTTAGTGTGTTCCAATATTCTCAGAAGTGGTTTGATTATATGTATTCTTCAATTACATTGAGCTGATTTCCGGCATCTATATCCTCTCTCTCGCTCTCTCTCTCTCTCTCTCTCTCTCTCTCTCTCTCTCTCTCTCTCTCTCTCTCTCTCTCGCTCTTTCTCTCGCTCTCTCTCCTATCTATACAATAGAAATAACTAATCAGCGGGAAATACTGCTGGGTCTTCAATTAGTGTTTGGTTCAAAGTTCTTATTAAACCTTGTGAACACAATACGTGTGTCTGCATGCATGTGTATGTGTGTGTGTGTGTGTGTGTGTGTGTGTATGTGTGCGTGTGCATGTATGTGCAGTATAGATCCCTCAGATGGTTCAATAGTCATTCAAATGAGTAATGAATGCAGACACAGTGTGAGTGTGCGGAGGTGAACAGAGGAGACCTTTGACAGCTTTATCACAACATTAAACTCTCTACGCCTCCAAAGCACCACTACTATGTGGACAGAGTGGTGTTTGGGCTGACAGACTGGGAGGCAGAAATAAATCATTAAAGTATGGCCAGACTGTGGCAAACTCCTGTGCAATATTGAAGGCACATTAGATCAGTATGTACTTATACAAGTATCGTCACAAATTCAGTGTTGGCAGTGTACAAGTTAAACCCTGAAAAACAATTACAACAGAACAGATCAATTGGATTAACATTCACTCTCACGGGTGGCCAAAAACTGAAAGCCACGCCCCCATTAAGCCACGTTGCCGCCGCTACATTGCCTCCAACACTATGATTAAAGCAATTTTGAAGCTTTCATTCAATAAAAAAAATACCATTGATCGGTCAAATTCGTTATTTGATTTCATTCCAAACAGTAAAAACACTTCAGGTGAACAAAGGTGCAGTTCCACTTTTTTCCAGTGTGTGTGTGCTGTCCCATTGATCTAAGCATGCAGGTAATTACCAGTGCCAGAGACAGTAAAGACCAGTGAAATAGACCAGTCATCTCACTGCCACACATCAACACTGACATACCACGTAATAGCCATGACACACATACACACACGCACGCACACACACACACATACATACACACAAACACACATGGAGGAGAGAGGAAGAGAGAAAGATAGATGGAGAGATAGATCGAGATAGAAAAAAAGACAGACATTTATGACGTGCACACACACTCACAGTGACACATACAAACATGCACGAAACACACACACACACTCACGCACACAAGTATGAAGGTATGATGTCTAGGCATGTAGGCAGGGAGAAGATCATAAACCCTGTCATGCTCATTATGTATATGTGGTTATGGACGTCGTTATGATCATCTGTGTGTGAGGGCGTTATTAACCCATACACATTATAGTTTTATAGGCCTATTGTGCTGAGTAGGTAGTATGAAGGGGACGGTACTTACCTTAGATTAAATTAGATGGGTTAGGTTGGCTAACTGACCGCATCTGTTGGACCTCAAGGTACAGTTGAAGTCGGAAGTTTACATACACTTAGGTTGGAGTCATTAAAACTTGTTTTTCAACCACTCCACACATTTCTTGTTAACAAACTATAGTTTTGGCAAGTCAGTTAGGACATCTACTTTGTACATGACACAAGTAATTTTTCCAACAATTGTTTACAGACAGATTATTTCACTTATAATTCACTGTATCACAGTTCCAGTGGGTCAGAAGTTTACGTACACTAAGTTGACTGTGCCTTTAAACAGCTTGGAAAATTCCAGAAAATTATGTCATGGCTTTAGAAGCTTCTGATAGGCTAATTGACATCATTTGAGTCAATTGGAGGTGTACCTGTGGATGTATTCCAAGGCCTACCTTCAAACTCAGTGCCTCTTTGCTTGACATCATGGGAAAATCAAAAGAAATCAGCCGAAGCCTTAGAAAAAAAATTGTAGACCTCCACAAGTCTGGTTCATCCTTGGGAACAATTTCCAAATCCCTGAAGGTACCACGTTCATCTGTACAAACAATAGTACACAAGTATAAACACCATGGGACCACGCAGCCATCATAACGCTCAGGAAGGAGACGCGTTCTGTCTCCTAGAGATGAATGTACATTAATGCGAAAAGTGCAAATCAATCCCAGAACAACAGCAAAGGACCTTGTGAAGATACTGGAGGAAACAGGTACAAAAGTATCTATATCCACAGTAAAATGAGTCCTATATCGACATAACCTGAAAGGGCGCTCAGCAAGGAAGAAGCCACTGCTCCAAAACCGCCATAAAAAAGCCAGACTACGGTTTGCAACTGCACATGGGGACAAAGATCATACATTTTGGAGAAATGTCCTCTGGTCTGATGAAACAAAAATAGAACTGTTTGGCCATAATGACCATCGTTATGTTTGGAGGAAAAAGGGGGTTGCTTGCAAGCCGAATAACACCATCCCAACCGTGAAGCACGGGGGTGGCAGCATCATGCTGTGGGGGTGCTTTGCTGCAGGAGGTTCTGGTGCACTTCACAAAATAAATGGCATCATGAGGAAGGAATATTATGTGGATATATTGAAGCAACATCTCAAACATCTGTCAGGAAGTTAAAGCTTGGTTGCAAATGGGTCTTCCAAATAGACAATGACTCCAAGCATACTTCCAAAGTTGTGGCAAAATGGCTTAAGAACAACAAAATCAAGAGAGAGAGAGGAGAGAGGAGAGGGCGAGAGAGAGAGAGAGAGAGAGAGAGAGAGAGAGAGAGAGAGAGAGAGAGAGAGAGAGAGAGAGAGAGGAGGGAGAGAGAGAGAGAGAGAGAGAGAGAGAGAGAGAGAGAGAGAGAGAGAGAGAGAGAGAGAGAGAGAGTGCATGCATGCATGCATGATTGAATGTGTGTGTGTCTGTGCATGTAGTCCTACCATCATTCATTAATGATTCAACATTAATTAAACTGCAGGAGAATGTCAGTATCATCTGAGTGCAGTAGGACAATCCATTACTTTTTACTGTGGTACAATAAAAAGGTTTATAGGTTTAATAAAACACAATTTTCTTTTAGTGTGGAAAGACTAAAAGAAAGGTAAATTGTATTTTCTCAATAACATTGTATTGCAAATAAATACATGTATATTTTTGTACAGAAATTGAAAGAGAAAGATTACGTTATATGAGTTAAGACAGGATAAAAAGAGGAATGACTGAGATTGAAGATTGATTAAAACGCTGATAATTTGTTTTAGCTGAAATCACCAAACAAACAAGAGAAAGGTAGATTGGGTACATTTGTCTGGTAACAAAGATACTGTGATATGGCCAGGAGTTTTTCCTTTTAAGTTGTTGTAGTATACGTGCATACACCCTCCCCTTCTCTCACCTCCCCCCTCCTCCCCCACCGCCCACTGGCCCCTATCCTCCTCAGTGAGGAGACACACCCCCCTGAGCCAGAATGAGTTACAGTATATCTGGTGCGTTCAGGTCCCGTTCCTCTCAACAGTGGGGCACGTATTTGCTCCAACCCAGCCCTAAGGACAGAACAGTGCAGTCTGGACTAGGGACTGTTCAGCACACACACACACACACACCACTAGGGACTGTTTACCTCTCCTAGACACTCAACAGCATTGTTTGGGATGTAGCTCAGTTGGTAGAGCATGGTGTTTACAACGCCAGGGTTGTGGGTTCGATTCCCACGGGGGCCAGTATGAAAAAATAAAAAAAATAATGTATGCACTCACTAACTGTAAGTCGCTCTGGACAAGAGCGTCTGCTAAATGACTAAAATGTAAATGTATACTGGTGTGGATATTGAAACAGAGAGCCACAGACAGAGAGCCACAGTCTCTATCTCAAGAAACCTAGCGTGGCAACTCCTTGAGGAATTACTTCCAGGTCAAGGGGGTCACCAAAGTGAATATACAGCACAACTGGAAAAGCATTGCTCCAGGTTTTCCTCAACAACAAATAGTTTCCTCCATGACAACCCCAAGACATAATGGAAAATAAACGACCTCTCTTTTCAAACTACTGCCAATGGGTCCATTTTGTGTCTCCTACTGCTAGGAAGAAGAGAAAATGATGGAGTTGAGGGACTATATTTTCTCAGCAGGTAACAAGGCGGTGACATCGTAGGGATACATACCCCGATGGGAGTGATTGGGATGCCCATGGCTCTTAGGGGTGTTGTTAGGCCCTGAAGGTGCCCATTAGGAGGACTATTTGTTTTGTCCCAGGAGGGGAAAGAGACAGAGTTAGATCGATGGAGAGAGTTCAACTAGGGGATGAAGAGAGACTGGCTAACATAGTTGGCTAGAGTAGGTGTGTGTCCAAGCCCATTGAGAACTGTGTCTTTACAGCTCTCAGTGGAAGCCATATTATTGGGATTTGTAGTTATTTGACTCTACCTGCTTTCTACTGCTATTCCCAGCCCTGATCTTTGTGAAGGTTTATGTGGCAGCCATATTACTGGGGCTGTGCTTTTTCAGTGCAGTTCTTAACTCTCCCTGATGAGTAACCAGGGGATGTTGAGCTAAGCGCTCAGGTCATCTCAGGTCAACTCTGTGGGTCTAAAATACTCACAGTCTCATAGCATCAGTGGCAGGGAGGGAGGGGGGAGGAGGGGGAAGATGGAGGAGATAGAGAGATGCGGGGGTGTAGACATCAGTATGAGTGGAACTATCCATTGCCAGTAGAAATAATGGGATTACTATATGGGTCTCTATATGCATGGAAAACCAAAGAACGTGAGGGAATCTGATCTCTCATCCTCCACCTCCACCCCCCCCCCCCCCCCCCCCCCCCCCCTCTTTCTCATTCTCTCTCTCTCTCCCTCCCTCTATCTCCATCTCCCCAACTCTTTCTCTCTTTCTCTCACTCCGTCAGCTTATGAGAAACTGATATGAAATGCCATTCAGTTCAATCCCTGATCCCACTCCCCCTTTACATCCATTGT
>NW_028166436.1:20000-50000 GCF_964263955.1 Coregonus lavaretus | reverse complement strand
AAGGTTAGGTTTTCTTGGGTTAAGGTTAGGGTAAGACTACGGGTTAGGGTTAGGTTTAGAGTTAGAGGTTAGGGAAATAGGATTTTGAATGGGACTGAATTGTGTCCCCACAAGGTTAGCTGTGCAAGACTGTGTGTGTGTGTGTGTGTCAGCCAGTCTAATCTCCTTTCCATCACCAGTCTCAGTGACCAGACGATCTCAGCGCCACTCCGCCCAGCAACCACCATGACTCGTTAATTAATTAATCAGTCTCCCACGGCAACGCCACGGTAACAATGTGTTCTCAATCTCTGGCTCGACACGTCTAGTTGTACGTGTGTGTGTGTGGCTGACAGTGTGTGTGTGTGCTGTCTGAAAGAGCCTGTCACTAATGCTGCTTCGTTTCTGCAACCTGGGGTCATAGCAAAGTCACCCCAAAGTACAAACACACACCTGGTATCATCAATAAGGAGATTAAAACCCCTCTCCATACTGTCCCTGCTCTGTTATTGACCCTGTCTCCCCCTTTCCTCTCCCTCCACCTCCCCCTCCCTCCACCTCCCCCCTCCCTCCACCTCCCCCCTCCCTCCACCTCCCCCCTCCTCACCTATTGGTTGTTGCTACAGCAGAAAGCTCATTAGTTGATAAGCATGACCAGACAAGGAGTGATGATACTGCTGCATGATACTGCTGCATCTCTCTCTCTCTCTCTCTCTCTCTCTCTCTCTCTCTCTCTCTCTCTCTCTCTCTCCTCTCTCTCTCTCTCTCTCTCTCTCTCTCTCTCTCTCTCTCTCTCTCTCTCTCTCTCTCTCTCTCTCTCTGCAGACAGACAGCCAGCCAGATAGGCAGCCTCGCAGCAGATGCTGCCCCTTATCAGAGCATCCGTAATGGGCCAGAGCACGATAAGACGATCCCCTCGGAAGGTGGTAGTAATGGTGGGTAGGGTACAGAGGAAGAAGGAGTGGAGAGCAGAGGGTAGGTTAGGGAGGAAGAAGGAGTGGAGAGCAGAGGGGAGGGTAAGGAGGAAGAAGGAGTGGAGAGCAGAGGGTAGGGTAGGGTAGGGTAGGGAGGAAGAAGGAGTGGAGAGCAGAGGGTATGGTAGGGAGGAAGAAGGAGTGGAGAGCAGAGGGGAGGGTAGGGTAGGGAGGAAGAAGGAGTGGAGAGGAGAGGGGAGGGTAGGGAGGAAGAAGGAGTGGAGAGCAGAGGGTAGGGTAGGGAGGAAGAAGGAGTGGAGAGCAGAGGGTAGGGTAAGGAGGAAGAAGGAGTGGAGAGCAGAGGGTAGGGTAGGGAGGAAGAAGGAGTGGAGAGCAGAGGGTAGGGTAAGGAGGAAGAAGGAGTGGAGAGCAGAGGGTAGGGTAGGGAGGAATAAGGAGTGGAGAGCAGAGGGTAGGTTAGGGAGGAAGAAGGAGTGGAGAGCAGAGGGAAGGGTAGGGTAGGGAGGAAGAAGGAGTGGAGAGCAGAGGGGAGGGTAGGGTAGGGAGGAAGAAGGAGTGGAGAGCAGAGGGGAGGGTAGGGTAGGGAGGAAGAAGGAGTGGAGAGCAGAGGGAAGGGTAGGGTAGGGAGGAAGAAGGAGTGGAGAGCAGAGGGGAGGGTAGGGGTAGGGAGGAAGAAGGAGTGGAGAGCAGAGGGGAGGGTAGGGTAGGGAGGAAGAAGGAGTGGAGAGCAGAGGGTAGGGTAGGGAGGAAGAAGGAGTGGAGAGCAGAGGGTAGGTTAGGGAGGAAGAAGGAGTGGAGAGCAGAGGGAAGGGTAGGGTAGGGAGGAAGAAGGAGTGGAGAGCAGAGGGGAGGGTAGGGTAGGGAGGAAGAAGGAGTGGAGAGCAGAGGGGAGGGTAGGGTAGGGAGGAAGAAGGAGTGGAGAGCAGAGGGGAGGGTCGTGGTAGGGAGGAAGAAGGAGTGGAGAGCAGAGGGTAGGGTAGGGAGGAAGAAGGAGTGGAGAGCAGAGGGTAGGGTAGGGAGGAAGAAGGAGTGGAGAGCAGAGGGTAGGTTAGGGAGGAAGAAGGAGTGGAGAGCAGAGGGGAGGGTAGGGAGGAAAAATGAGTGGAGAGCAGAGGGTAGGGTAGGGTAGGGTAGGGAGAAGAAGGAGTGGAGAGCAGAGGGTAGTGTAGGGAGGAAGAAGGAGTGGAGAGCAGAGGGGAGGGTAGGGTGAGGGAGGAAGAAGGAGTGGAGAGGAGAGGGGAGGGTAGGGAGGAAGAAGGAGTGGAGAGCAGAGGGTAGGGTAGGGGAGGAAGAAGGAAGTGGAGAGCAGAGGGTAGGGTAGGGAGGAAGAAGGAGTGGAGAGCAGAGGGTAGGGTAAGGAGGAAGAAGGAGTGGAGAGCAGAGGGTAGGTTAGGGAGGAAGAAGGAGTGGAGAGCAGAGGGAAGGGTAGGGTAGGGAGGAAGAAGGAGTGGAGAGCAGAGGGGAGTGTAGGGTAGGGAGGAAGAAGGAGTGGAGAGCAGAGGGGAGGGTAGGGTAGGGAGGAAGAAGGAGTGGAGAGAACAGAGGGTAGGGTAGGGAGGAAGAAGGAGTGGAGAGCAGAGGGTAGGGTAGGGAGGAAGAAGGAGAGTGGAGAGCAGAGGGTAGGTAGGGAGGACAGAAGGAGTGGAGAGCAGAGGGTAGGTTAGGGAGGAAGAAGGAGTGGAGAGCAGAGGGTAGGGTAGGGAGGAAGAAGGAGTGGAGAGCAGAGGGTAGGGTAGGGAGGAAGAAGGAGTGGAGAGCAGAGGGTAGGGTAGGGAGGAAGAAGGAGTGGAGAGCAGAGGGTAGGGTAGGGAGGAAGAAGGAGTGGAGAGCAGAGGGTAGGTTAGGGAGGAAGAAGGAGTGGAGAGCAGAGGGTAGGGTAGGGAGGAAGAAGGAGTGGAGAGCAGAGGGTAGGTAGGGAGGAAGAAGGAGTGGAGAGCAGAGGGGAGGGTAGGGAGGAAGAAGGAGTGGAGAGCAGAGGGTAGGGTAGGGAGGAAGAAGGAGTGGAGAGCAGAGGGTAGGGTAGGAGGAAGAAGGAGTGGAGAGCAGAGGGTAGGTTAGGAGGAAGAAGGAGTGGAGAGCAGAGGGAAGGGTAGGGTAGGGAGGAAGAAGGAGTGGAGAGCAGAGGGAGGTGGGTAGGGAGGAAGAAGGAGTGGAGAGCAGAGGGTAGGGTAGGAGGAAGAAGGAGTGGAGAGCAGAGGGTAGGGTAGGGAGGAAGAAGGAGTGGAGAGCAGAGGGTAGGTTAGGGAGGAAGAAGGAGTGGAGAGCAGAGGGGAGGGTAGGGAGGAAAAATGAGTGGAGAGCAGAGGGTAGGGTAGGGTAGGGTAGGGAGGAAGAAGGAGTGGAGAGCAGAGGGTAGGGTAGGGAGGAAGAAGGAGTGGAGAGCAGAGGGGAGGGTAGGGTAGGGAGGAAGAAGGAGTGGAGAGGAGAGGGGAGGGTAGGGAGGAAGAAGGAGTGGAGAGCAGAGGGTAGGGTAGGGAGGAAGAAGGAGTGGAGAGCAGAGGGTAGGGTAGGGAGGAAGAAGGAGTGGAGAGCAGAGGGTAGGGTAAGGAGGAAGAAGGAGTGGAGAGCAGAGGGTAGGTTAGGGAGGAAGAAGGAGTGGAGAGCAGAGGGAAGGGTAGGGTAGGGAGGAAGAAGGAGTGGAGAGCAGAGGGGAGTGTAGGGTAGGGAGGAAGAAGGAGTGGAGAGCAGAGGGGAGGGTAGGGTAGGGAGGAAGAAGGAGTGGAGAGCAGAGGGTAGGGTAGGGAGGAAGAAGGAGTGGAGAGCAGAGGGTAGGGTAGGGAGGAAGAAGGAGTGGAGAGCAGAGGGTAGGGTAGGGAGGAAGAAGGAGTGGAGAGCAGAGGGTAGGTTAGGGAGGAAGAAGGAGTGGAGAGCAGAGGGTAGGGTAGGGAGGAAGAAGGAGTGGAGAGCAGAGGGTAGGGTAGGGAGGAAGAAGGAGTGGAGAGCAGAGGGTAGGGTAGGGAGGAAGAAGGAGTGGAGAGCAGAGGGTAGGGTAGGGAGGAAGAAGGAGTGGAGAGCAGAGGGTAGGTTAGGGAGGAAGAAGGAGTGGAGAGCAGAGGGTAGGGTAGGGAGGAAGAAGGAGTGGAGAGCAGAGGGTAGGTTAGGGAGGAAGAAGGAGTGGAGAGCAGAGGGGAGGGTAGGGAGGAAGAAGGAGTGGAGAGCAGAGGGTAGGGTAGGGAGGAAGAAGGAGTGGAGAGCAGAGGGTAGGGTAAGGAGGAAGAAGGAGTGGAGAGCAGAGGGTAGGTTAGGGAGGAAGAAGGAGTGGAGAGCAGAGGGAAGGGTAGGGTAGGGAGGAAGAAGGAGTGGAGAGCAGAGGGGAGTGTAGGGTAGGGAGGAAGAAGGAGTGGAGAGCAGAGGGGAGGGTAGGGTAGGGAGGAAGAAGGAGTGGAGAGCAGAGGGTAGGGTAGGGAGGAAGAAGGAGTGGAGAGCAGAGGGTAGGGTAGGGAGGAAGAAGGAGTGGAGAGCAGAGGATAGGGTAGGGAGGAAGAAGGAGTGGAGAGCAGAGGGTAGGTTAGGGAGGAAGAAGGAGTGGAGAGCAGAGGGTAGGGTAGGGAGGAAGAAGGAGTGGAGAGCAGAGGGTAGGGTAGGGAGGAAGAAGGAGTGGAGAGCAGAGGGTAGGGTAGGGAGGAAGAAGGAGTGGAGAGCAGAGGAGAGGGGAGGGTAGGGAGGAAGAAGGAGTGGAGAGCAGAGGAGAGGGGAGGGTAGGGAGGAAGAAGGAGTGGAGAGCAGAGGGGAGGGTAGGGTAGGGAGGAAGAAGGAGTGGAGAGGAGAGGGGAGGGGAGAGGAGAAGATGAGAGGAGACGGGAGAGGAGGGGAGAAGAGGGGAGAGGAGAGAAGAGGGGGAGGGGAGGGCTGATCAGTGGAATCATACTCAGCAGTGAAGACCAGATCAAAGAGACTGAATGAAACCATGAGCAGGAGAAAGAGTGAAAGATGTGACACTATTCAGCATTTCAATGTGAGAAAAACAATATGGATATTATAGATACAGATCTATAAGGATGCCCATGAGTTTTTCCTCCTAGTCCATTCATACATTGTCTCTTCATTCTGTACAGTTGGTATTTAGCAGAGCCATATACAGGTATTCATAGATATGGGTCTGGTCTTTAGCAGAGGCATATACAGGTATTTAGAGATATGGGTCTGGTCTTTAGCAGAGGCATATACAGGTATATAGAGATTTGGGTCTGGTCTTCAGTGTTGTCAGAACAACATTTCCATCCATCGGATGGCCTCGAAATGCATTTGTTAATAGTTTGTTGTCAATGCGTTTCTTGATTTGTATAGTCATGGCTGTATTGTGTGGGGTGTTGTTGCACATTAGTCAACAATACTCGACCTGTGCTGTTTGCTTTCCTTAGCCCAATACTGGTCTTTATGTTTATGTGTTTATGTCAGCATTCTGCATGTGTGTGTTACGTTCATTTAGGCCAATCTGGCTAAGTGGCTTTCGAAACCGTCTCAGGGCAGACTGGAGGGATCATTGATCAATTGAATTGAACATACAAACCCACACACACCACACACCACACACACACCACACACACACACCACACACACCACACACACACCACACACACACTACACACACCACACACACCACACACACACCACACACACCACACACACACTACACACACCACACACACACCACACACACCACACACGCCACACACACCACACACACACCACACACACACCACACACACATCACACGCACCACACACGCACCACACACGCACCACACACACACCACACACACACCACACACACACACACCACACACACCACACACACACCACACACACACCACATACACCACACACACACCACACACACACGCACAAATAAGCAGGAAGAATAGAGAGAAATAAGTCTATGCAGAAGTCTATACACTTTAGCTTCAAAGCAACGATGATGCCCTTGTGCATATACACTTCTCCCAAGTGAAAACACACACTGTCTCCCTCTCCCTCAGAGATGACAACCACGTGCCTATACAGCTCCAGGGATATGCTGCCATTTCAGCAGTCACAGCCAGAGAGAGAGCAAGAGAGCAAGAGAGAGAGAGAGAGAGAAAATTCAGAGGCTTGCGGCTCACCAAAGCAGCACTCAAAATCACTTGAGGCAGATCTCATTCCATCTGTTTCTAAACACCTCCCTCTTCTCCACTAAGTCCTTAATTCTCTTTTCTCTCTCCGTCTCTCCCTCTATCTCTGCCACCATACAACATATTCACTTTGAATGCCTTAATAAGTGTAGCATCATGCCTCTGAGCCCTAGAAAACCCTTTCTCCTTTCTTCATAAAGATATTTCATAATATGGTCATCGTATCCTTTGCTCTCTTTCCTCTCTCCCCCCCCCTCTCTCTCTCTCTCCGTCTCTCTCTCTCTCTGTCTCCCCCCACTCTCCCCCCCTCTCCCCCCCCCCCCCTCTCTCTCTCTCTCTCTTTGTGTACAGGGCATTTGGAAAGTATTCAGACCCCTTGACTTTTTCCCCATGTTGTTACATTACAGCCTTATTCTAAAATTGATGATATTGTTTTTTTCTTCTTCATCAATCTACACACAATACCCCATAATGAGGAGGCAAAAACAGGTTTTTAGATTATTTTTGTAATGATAATTTACATTATTTACATAAGTATTCAGACCATTTTCTATGAGACTCGAAATTGAGCTCAGTTGCATCCTGTTTCCATTGATCATCCTTGAGATGTTTCTACAGCACTCCACCAATCAGGCCTTTATGGTAGAGTGGCCAGACAGAAGCCCCTCCCCAAATACACGTATGCCAAGCTTGTAGCATCATACCCAAGAAGACTCGAGGCTGTAATCGCTTCCAAAGGTGCTTCAACAAAGTATTGAGTAAAGGGTCTGAATACTTATGTAAATGTATTATTTCAGTGTTATATTTTTTATACATTTGAAAACATTTCTAAAAAACAGTTTTTGCTTTGTCATTATGGGGTATATTGTGTAGATTGATGAGGAAAAAAAATAGTTTTTAATCCATTTTAGAAGAAGGCTGTAAAATGTGGAAAAAGTCAAGGGGTCTGAATACTTTCCGAATGAACTGTATATATCTTCCTATCTGTCTTAATGTATTTCCCTCACATCTGTCTTAATGTATTTCCCTCACATCTGTCT
The DNA here is from genome assembly GCF_964263955.1 of Coregonus lavaretus. NCBI lineage: Eukaryota > Metazoa > Chordata > Actinopteri > Salmoniformes > Salmonidae > Coregonus > Coregonus lavaretus. The sequence goes on along the minus strand of NW_028166436.1, from coordinate 42,936 downwards.
TAATGTATTTCCCTCACATCTGTTCTAATGTATTTCCCTCACATCTGTCCTAATGTATTTCCCTCACATCTGTCTTAATGTATTTCCCTCACATCTGTTTTATTGTATTTCCCTCACATCTGTCCTAATGTATTTCCCTCCTATCTGTCCTAATGTATTTCCCTCACATCTGTCCTAATGTATTTCCCTCACATATGTCCTAATGTATTTCCCTCACATCTGTCCTAATGTATTTCCCTCACATCTGTCCTAACGTATATCCATCACATCTGTCCTAATGTATTTCCCTCACGTCTGTCTTACTGTATTTCCCTCACATCTGTCCTAATGTATTTCCCTCATATCTGTCCTAATGTATTTCCCTCACATCTGTCTTACTGTATTTCCCTCACATCTGTCCTACTGTATTTCCCTCACATCTGTCTTACTGTATTTCCCTCACATCTGTCTTAATGTATTTCCCTCACATCTGTCTTACTGTATTTCCCTCACATCTGTCCTAATGTATTTCCCTCACATCTGTCTTACTGTATTTCCCCTCTCCCTCCCTTGATCATCCCTGTCTTTACATGTCCTCCAGGCTGTGCTAGGTTGCATCCCTCCCTCCCTCCCTCCCTCCCTCCCTCCCTCTCCCTCTTTCTCCATGGTCTAAACATCAAGCTCAATAGCTAGCTGGTATACGCTTCCCTCCCTCCCTCCCTCCCTCCCTCCCTCCCTCCCTCCCTCCCTCCCTCCCTCCCTCCCTCTCTCTCCATGGTCTAAACATCAAGCTCAGTAGCTAGCTGGTGCTGGCGTGTTACGCTGCATGGCTAGAAGCTATAATGAAGCCGGGGGAATGATGGAAAGATAATCGGAGAACCAGTGAAGCATAGCTCCGTATACAGTGTGTGTGTGTGTCTGTGTGTGTGTGTGTCTGTCTGTGTGTCTGCCTATGTCTGTGTGTCTGTCCGTATACAGCTATCTGAACAAAAGCCAACAACATTGTTATTGGTCTCTAGAAGGCAGGAACATCAGTCTATAGGGCTTACTGTGTTCAGTCAGGTTTTCTAACGCTTTTATTTCATGTTAGTCTGTTGTAAGGGGATGTAGGAGCCAAAGAGGGAGTTTGGCTGTCAGTCTTTCCACCCTCTGTCTTTCTCTCTCACCATCATTTCTCTTTCCACCTGAGCTCTCTCCACTTGCTTCCCACCAGCACTCTCTCTTTATCTCTCCCTCTTTCTCTCCCTCCCTCCTCCCTTCCCTCTCTTCCTCTCTCTATACGCTAGAGGTCATTAAAAGAGAGAGCAGAGCAGAGTCCAAGCCCACACAACCAACTAGGGCCATAGTTACTCCATACTGGTTTTCTTCAATCTAACACACACACAACGACACACAGGCAATTAAAGTATCTTGTTGTTTTTATACCCGCCACCTGGCAACCCCAGAACCTTCACTGTTCCACCCGTCGCCTCTGGCGACCAGGGAGTGTTGCGTGATCGATTGCTTGGCAACCCAGACTACAGCGGGACATCACTCCGAGACACTGACCCCCCCTCACTTGTCCAGAGATGAAACACTTCGACAACACACACACAGACACTCTCTCACTGACCCCCCTCGATGTGAAACAAAATCACTGAAAATGTATTTGATTTCATCTAGACATATTTGTTGGGTTGTTGTTGTTTTAAATCTGTTCCAGGGCTGTTATTAACAGTGCGGTGGCAATGCCTCCTGGCGGACCAACTGAAGCAATTCCCTCAGATGGTGTTTCTGAGTAATTGTCATTTTGATTGTTATTTAAATGGCACACAGTCACAAAACAACATGTCACTGTTGTTTTTAATGTTTTAATTCTCCCATGTTATTGTAACTGAGAAAGAGAGAGAGAGAGAGAGAGAGAATTAAACTAATATTGTTATAAAATAGACTACACATTCAAGATGGGGTTGGAAAAGAAAGAGTCATTTATCTCTTCCCTTCTTTTTTCTATCAAACTGCGTATGTAATGCAAGTGATGCCTAGGCTTTAGCTCAGAGCGCTAACACAGTCTTGTGACTGGGGTTGGAACCCAGTTGGTCACACAAAGACAGAGATACATCTAAGCGTGCCAATAGCTCTATCTATGCTCTGTAAGGAATGGCTTTCTTCATAGAAATAGAGATACTAGAATGAAAAAAAGCCCCATCGTAGCACATTGACATGAATTGAGACTCAGTAACCAATAGAAAAGACCCTCAGTAGCCTGCCGATGCGCTATAGGTAGCTACTGTGTAAGAGGCTTTAACACAATGGCAAAAGCCAATGTATGCCACATCTGGCATTAACAGTGCCGTGGCCTTAATGTAGAGATAAGCATCACCCACTTCTCTCTTCCCCTTCACTCTCTTATCTTCCTCTCTCTAGCTCTCTTTCCCTTCCCTCTCCTAGCTTCCTCTCTCTAGCTCTCTTTCCCTTCCCTCTCCTATCTTCCTCTCTCTAGCTCTCTTTCCCTCTCCTATCTTCCTCTCTCTAGCTCTCTTTCCTACACTCTCCTATCTTCCTCTCTCTAGCTCTCTTTCCCTTCACTCTCCTATCTTCCTCTCTCTAGCTCTCTTTCCCTCTCCTATCTTCCTCTCTCTAGCTCTCTTTCCCTTCCCTCTCCTAGCTTCCTCTCTCTAGCTCTCTTTCCCTTCACTCTCCTATCTTCCACTCTCTAGCTCTCTTTCCCTCTCCTATCTTCCTCTCTCTAGCTCTCTTTCCCTCTCCTATCTTCCTCTCTCTAGCCCTCTTTCCCTCTGCTATCTTCCTCTCTCTAGCTCTATTTCCCTCTCCTATCTTCATCTCTCTAGCTCTCTTTCCCTTCCCTCTCCTAGCTTCCTCTCTCTAGCTCTCTTTCACTTCACTCTCCTAGCTTCCTCTCTCTAGCTCTCTTTCCCTTCACTCTCCTATCTTCCTCTCTCTAGCTCTCTTTCCCTCTCCTATCTTCCTCTCTCTAGCTCTCTTTCCCTTCACTCTCCTATCTTCCTCTCTCTAGCTCTCTTTCCCTCTCCTATCTTCCTCTCTCTAGCTCTCTTTCCTTCACTCTCCTATCTTCCTCTCTCTAGCTCTCTTTCCCTCTCCTAGCTTCCTCTCTCTAGCTCTCTTTCCCTTCACTCTCCTATCTTCCACTCTCTAGCTCTCTTTCCCTCTCCTATCTTCCTCTCTCTAGCTCTCTTTCCCTCTCCTATCTTCCTCTCTCTAGCCCTCTTTCCCTCTCCTATCTTCCTCTCTCTAGCTCTCTTTCCCTCTCCTATCTTCATCTCTCTAGCTCTCTTTCCCTTCCCTCTCCTAGCTTCCTCTCTCTAGCTCTCTTTCCCTTCACTCTCCTAGCTTCCTCTCTCTAGCTCTCTTTCCCTTCACTCTCCTATCTTCCTCTCTCTAGCTCTCTTTCCCTCTCCTATCTTCCTCTCTCTAGCTCTCTTTCCCTTCCCTCTCCTATCTTCCTCTCTCTAGCTCTCTTTCCCTCTCCTATCTTCCTCTCTCTAGCTCTCTTTCCCTCTCCTATCTTCCTCTCTCTAGCTCTCTTTCCCTCTCCAATCTTCCTCTCTCTAGCTCTCTTTCCCTTTACCCCATCCTTTTCTCTCTTCCCTCTTCTCTCTCCCTTTCTATCCTTTCTTCAATCTCTCCATTTTACCATAAATGTCACAAGTCCAAGGCTTCACTCCCTTCCCTCTCTCTCCCCCATCTCTCCATCACTCCCCTGCCTTTAACCTTTCTTCCATTTCTCCATTGTATTAGTAACGTCACAAGATCCAGGTTACACACTCCCTCTCCCCCTCTCCTTCCTCCCCTCTTTCCCTCTCTCACAACCCCAAGTCTTCCCCCTGTCCTTCCATCCCTCTTTCCCTCTCTCACAACCCCAAGTCTTCCCCCTCTCCTTCTCTTTCCATCCTTCCTACCTGGCCCTCCGTCCCTCCCTCCATCCCTCCCTCTCCATCCATTGTATTAGTAATATCACTAGTCCAATCCTCTCCATTACTCAGAGAGGAGAGGGTCTCCGGAGTTAAGTGAATCAAAATGTCCGCCCTGAGCCCTGGGCGATCTAGTTAAAATGGAGGAGCACAATAAGACAGAACCCCTCTCTCCTTAAACACAGCCCCTACACGCTGCAGCACACTGTGTGTCACACCCTATTCCCTATGCAGTCCAAAGTAGTGCACTATATAGGGAATAGGGTGCCACTTGGGACGCAAGCCCATGTTTCATCCCTCTTACTGTGACTACTGTTTTTTTTAGGAGATACAAGGATCTGTCAGCATCTCTATGCTCAGACTCTAGGATTCTCAAACTGATGAGGAAGAAGAAGTGTGTCTGAATGTGGGAGAGAAGCGGCAACATGACAAGTCCTCACAAGGAGAGTAAAACAACGGAAGTTGTGTGTGTGTGTGTGTGTGTGTGTGTGTGTGTGTGTGTGTGTGTGTGCCTTTGCTGTATAAGTGTTTAACAGACACAGAGAGAGAGAAAGTTAGAGATGGTGAAACGGAGAGAATGTGTTTGTGTTCCAGCGTGTCTCCGTGTGTGTGGGTCTGCAAGTGTGTCTGTGTATGTGTGTGTGTGTGTTTGTCTGTGTCTGTGTCTGTGTGTGTGAGTGTGTGTATATGTGTGTGCATGTGTGTATGCGTGTGTGTGTATGTGTATGTGTGTGTGAGTGTGAGGTGAATTGGGGACTGCATTATATAACTCAGAAGAGTCAGTTCCTTTTTAATGAGGCGATGACGTCTGTGTGTGTGTGTGTGACAGGTTGCTCTGTGAAGCTTTTTAATTCATCTTCTGTCTATCTGCAGGCTCTTCAAATATGTCATCTAGCTCACACACACACACACACACACACACACACACACACACACACACACACACACACACACACACACACACACACACACACACTAACTGTCTTTTCATGTCCCAGGCTCAGTCAAACAGAACTGATCTGACCAACAACAGCGGTTATTTTGAGTAACACACACACACACACAGACACACACACACACCCTGCATAATACTAATTCCATCCCCTTGTCCATGGGGCGATTCAATTTCACAAAGCTGGCGATTCAAACCCCTAGTTTCTAGGACACACACACGCAATGTAACACGATTTCTGACAAGGGAGAGGTCTGACAGACATTATCAGCTCTTCAACATGGGGCTGAGTGTGTTTGTGTGTGTGTGTGTGTGTGTGTGTGTGTGTGTGTGTGTGTGTGTGTGTGTGTGTGTGTGTAAGCCTTACGGATCCTGTAGCCACTGAGCTGGCAGTCTAAACCATACAACTGTGTCTAAACATCCTCAGACTTAAAGGGACTGTTTGATTTTATGATTGTATTAGATGGTGCCTACTATAGGTGTGAGAAACTCTAATAACCTTTGATTTGGTGGTGAACCATCCCTTTAAGTCTTGGTATAGAGACTGGCAGTGGAAAGCATAATGGCTCATAAAGCTGATCAGAAAGCTACATGAAGTACTGTACATTTACACAGTCTTAAGTCATCCATGTTTCAGTACAGTTTATAGGACTCTACTGTTCCATTGTAGAACTCTGCTGTTCAATTGTGGAACTCTGACAGAACCCCTACACAACATCAGAACTCTGACAAAGAAACAATCACAACATTATGATGATAGATCCATAAAAAAAAATCAAAGCACCCTGTTGTTCAGGAATAAATACATGTCAAATTAAATCAATAAATGTAAAACATTAAATAAATCAACGTTAAAATGAGTCAAGGTTACATGAGCACATTTTTACAGAGGTTTGGTGCCATTTCTTCTTGTCGTACTCCCTTCTTTTTCTCGTCTTCTGTTTTGGCACTTTTTAAGACCATTTGTGTATGTAAACGTATAGACATAAATACTGAGTCCATATTCTGTGTGAGTGTACGTGTGGAAACGTGTGGGTGCATACATATGGTATGTATGCATGTGTGTGTGTATGTGTGTGTGTGTGTGTGTGTGTGTGTGTGTGCATGTGTGTCATCATGTGGGGACGGTGTGTGTTTTGTGTGTGTGTGTCTTCATATTCTCATTTGTCAAGTCATTTGTCTAGAATCTATATAAACACATATATTCATTTTACTCTACATTGTTCGTTTGTCGTGTGGCGAGTTTGTCACAGTTGCTCTCCGGTATAAACTCCCCCAGGGGTTGTGTGTGTGTGTCTGTGTGTGTAAGCACGACCATGTGTGAATGTGCGACCGTGTGTGTGTATGTGCGACCGTGTGTGTATGTGCGACCGGGTGTGTGTGTGCGACCGGGTGTGTGTATATGCGAGATTGTGTGTGTGTGTGTCTCATGGGAACATAGACTAAATCAGTCATCTAGTTTAATCTCAACAGCAGACGGTGGTGCTCACTCAAGCTGCAAAACACCACATTTTATCAGTGGGCTCGTACAGAAATGAGAAAGGTTGCCTCCTCTCCTCCCTTGTGTCCTTGCTTCCTTTCCTCCATCTGCACTGATGTTAACGGGATATTTCAACTAGATTAGATTTTTTACATATGTCTATAGACTGCTTTCAAGGCAAGGAAACACATACGTATGTAATTTCATTGAACTGTCCCTTTAAATATAGAGTGGTGAAAGTAGATTCACAGTAAACATCCACCATTTTGTTTTCACCTATCCTGTTTTTTCATATATATATATATATATATGTATATATCAGTGCTGATTAAGGAAAGTAAATGAGGAGAGACATGATTGAGAAAACCATTCAAGACTATTGAGATGCATTCCATTGTGTGAAACAGATATTTGAGCAGTAGCAGTAATATTCTCCCTTGTACTGGCGCTTCATAAGTTTGCACCGCACATTTCACTGTATGGATCCAAGTTTAATTAAATGAGCGCAAAGAGCCGCCATGGTGGTTCCCTGGGAGCCATTCTGTGCCTCCAGTTTCACCGAATGAGCTTTAGTATGAGAGCAACTGTAAATCCACAGAGGCAATCAGGGTTTTTTTCACCATTTTGTCATGCGGCTATTGATTTGTGTTTTCAATAACCTTTAAAGCTACACTCTGGGATATAAAGTTATATTCTCTTCAAGAATCAATGGGGTATACCTGTATATCAACAATGGAAATGACCATTGAAGAAAATCCCAGATCCCAGACTGTGGCTTTGTTCAAAAATCGAGGAAATGAAAAGAGACATTTTTTAATTCATGCAGCAATACAGAAGCTCCCCAAGCAACGAACAATAAAACAAAATCGAACAATAAAAAACAATCTACAATGCAATAAACTCTGATGAAGTACGCTTTGGGGGGAAGGAAAGAAAATACTTGTTCTAATTTGCATATGCATAAAAAAGTTGTGTTGCTGCCTCACTGTTGCCAACCTACTCTCTATCTAACACTTTATCACCAAGCAAAGCACTGCTACACCAAACCAAATATTCAGTTCTGGAGGGAGGAAGGAGGGTGGGAGAGTCTAGACCAGCGGTTCCCAAATGGGGGGTCGGGGCCCAAGGGATTGTAAGTAAGCATTTCACTGTAAGGTCTACACCTGTTGTATTTGGGCCAAAGGGTGGGTTGTGGCTCAGTTGTTTTGAGATGGGGATTGGCAAGATACAATGGTTTGTTGACTTGGTTGCTTCAGGTAAGGTTACAGCAGTATAAAGGCTTGGGCTCATCTAGAAACATGAATTTGGTATACTTGGGTTACCCCTTTCGGGTTACAAAGTCTACTCTAAAATGCTTCTGGTGGGTTACAGCGCAATAAAGGTTTGGAAAGCACTGGTCTAGACTGATGTGTGCTCACCTCCAGTCCAGAAGGACCTGAGTCATGCATCATTGTACACTGTGGCCCTTGAAGACCAGAATAATGCACCCTCTATCCATCTTCAGGAGAAAGAGGAGAGAGAGAGAAGAAAGTAGAGGGGTCAACAGGAAGAGGAGCTAGGTTTGATCTTCACCAATGGACCCATGTATAGCTTCCAAAATGGAAAATATTAATATCATAAATTCATTCAGTGGTTTATGTAGGCCTTTGTTTCATACCCCATAGTCTACGCAAACAATGAACGAATTATAAAAAGTCTATGCACAGCCTCGAAGTCTACACAATGTATTGTGTGTGCAAACACACTCTCCTGCACACACACACACACACACACCACACACACACACACACACACCCTCTCAGTCTCCACAAAGATTAAATGACTAATATATTTTGTAATATAATTTGTAATATACTTAGATTTGAATTATGGGCAGCAGTGGCCACAGAGTCATCCTTAGAGTAATAAGAGCTGAAATTAATAATATTCATCTTGAGTTAATGTTATTATTAGTGATGGCCAGAGAGAGGGCTAGAGACCTGAGGGCTAAGAGTGGAGTGCTTCTTCTCTCTCTCTCTCTCTCTCTCTCTCTCTCTCTCTCTCTCTCTCTCTCTCTCTCTCTCTCTCCTCTCTCTCTCTCTCTCTCTCTCTCTCTCTCTCTCTCTCTCTCTCTCTCTCTCTCTCTCTCTCTCTCTCTCTCTCTCTCTCTCTCTCTCTCTCTCTCTCTCTCTCTCTCTCTCTCCCTCCCTCCCTCCCTCCCTACCTCCTATTTGTTAAAAGGTAATGTAGTCATTAATTTACAAAGGGACTCTATCAGTTCCACCGTGTATAGTTAGCCTCCAGCATTACTCAAAATCTAATTGGTTAGTATTTCACCAGAAACCTCCACAAAGGAAACTGACCAGTGGTTTTTAACAGGGGCTACAATAAGAGACCCAAAAGGCCTTTTTATCAAAACGGGGGTTGTCCAAAATAGTGCCCCAGGGACATCTCTGTATGTGCGATAGACTTTTATGGTGCTCAAATTGATACAACTGAAATCAGGTTTTATTGATGGTGATTGTTGAGTAATGCAGACGTGTGGTTGACATCCCCATTGTTGCTGGACGTGAGTCTATTTGATTAGCTGGGGAGTAAGAAAGAGGGGGGGGGCAAGGATTTTTATGTACATCAGCATTCGATGAAAGTCTTAATTAAATATGACCAATAATGCCTCGTCATAAACAGGAGCGCTACACACACACACACACCTTCCACTTTGCAGCATAAATCTACTGTAAGATAGAGATCTTGCATTTGACCTTTCCATCAGAACCCATTCTGTGGATGGCCATTTTGTAGGTCAGAGAGAAGAAAGGTGAAGAAAACAGTGCCATTGTTCATTCACACTATCTCCATCATTTTAACACCTAGCGCCACCTGTGTGCTGCTTCACTGTCAAAACACGCAGGCTTCAAAGTTAAGCATTAGGACTTGAGGAACATGGAAATAAGACTGCATTTCCCATAAGGCCTTAGCAGGATAAGTTCTGCCCTTTCCTCACCTTTGATAGGCATCAAGGAAAATGGGATAGAACTTCCATTTCCCATAAGGCCTTGGCTTAGAGGCTCTGAGAGATCTGCCCTTTCCTCGCTCTCAGAGACAGAAGTGGAAGTTACCCGTAGGCACAGATCTAGGAACAGCTTACCCTACCTCAATCCTAACCTCAACCATTAGGAAGGAAACCTCTAAACTGACCTTAGATCAGTGGATGGGGGCAACTTTGTCCGTTTATACCCTTTCCTCCCTCTGGGAGACAGGATGACGAAGACCTATACCACTGATCTGAGGTCAATTTTGAGTTCAAACTTTTTCATCCTAGTGAAGTAATCTGATCCTGTATCAGGGGTGGCTATGCCAGCTACGCTGAGAGAGAGAGGGAAAGAGAGAGAGAGAGACACACACAGAGAGAGAGAGAGAGAGAGAGAGAGAGAGAGAGAGAGAGAGAGAGGAGAGAGAGAGAGAGAGAGAGAGAGAGAGAGAGAGAGAGAGAGAGAAGAGAGAGAGAGAGAGAGAGAGAGAGAGAGAGGAGAGAGAAGAGAGAGAGAGAGAGGAGAGAGAGAGAGAGAGAGAGAGAGAGAGAGAAAGAAAGAAAGAAAGAAAGAAAAAAGAAAGAAAGAAAGAAAGAAAGAAAGAAAGAAAGAAAGAAAGAAAAAGAAAGAAAGAAAGAAAGAAAGAAAGAAAGAAAGAAAGAAAGAAAGAAAAGAAAGAAAGTCCTCCTTGGAATCGTTAATTAATTTCAATCAACCCTTCAATCTGGCAGAGTTAGTAATATCAGCATATTAGCATGGCTCCCATGACCTCTCCTCATTGGCCCTGACACCTTGCACACAGCCCAAATGGCACCCTAATCCCTACATAGCGCACTACTACCAGAGTCCTATAGGAACCCTATAGGCCCTGGTCAAAAGTAGTGCAATTGGGAATAGGGTTCCATTTGGGATGCAACCATCTCCTCTGCATAATGACTCATTAATTTGGACCATTAAACCGGACAAGGGTGGAGGGAGGGAAGGAGGATGAAACAACTAGAGAAGCGAGTGAATTACATGTTGTTGTATTTTTGTGCTTGGTGGTTGCTGGGTTATATTAGCCAACATAAGTGGGTCAGAGGGAATGAGAGAGGGAACAGGACATCAGGGCGTGGAGGGAGGGAAGGATGGAGAGAGGGAGAGGGTGGACGAGATGAAAGAGTGGAGACTTGCAGCAAGAGGGAGAGATAGAGACGGAAAGAGCCAGATCATATAATCAGTCTATGAATATCATTATATGTCAGTAATGTCATTCTGAGGATAAGAATATACCAACAAAGCAATGATTCATGATTCCAGTCAGAACAGATGAGCAGATCAGAATGCCGCCAATTAACGTTAATTCAAGCAGAGTGCTAGGAGTCATAGGTCAATACAGTGATGCTGTATCCATTAGATGTATTCCCCAAAAAATATATCATATTTAAATCTAATATATTTTGTACCAATGACAGACTGGTATGCTGTAGGTCTATAAGTAGCACTAAGACATCATTAAAGTAAATCAAATATATTGGGTCAAATGAGTCCAGAGATAGGCCATACTGTATCATCCATCAACAATAAATAAATTCATGTAAATCAAATATATTTGTGATGCTGTAGCCTAAAGTAAAGTAGCACTAATATATGTTACACAAAGGCCAGACTGGGATGCTGTAGGCATATAGAAAGTAGCACTAATATATGTTACACAAAGGCCAGACTGGGATGCTGTAGGCCTAAAGTAAAGTAGCACTAATATATGTTACACAAAGGCCAGACTGGGATGCTGTAGGCATATAGAAAGTAGCACTAATATATGTTACACAAAGGCCAGACTGGGATGCTGTAGGCCTAAAGTAAAGTAGCACTAATATATGTTACACAAAGGCCAGACTGGGATGCTGTAGGCATATAGAAAGTAGCACTAATATATGTTACACAAAGGCCAGACTGGGATGCTGTAGGCATATAGAAAGTAGCACTAATATATGTTACACAAAGGCCAGACTGGGATGCTGTAGGCCTAAAGTAAAGTAGCACTAATATATGTTACACAAAGGCCAGACTGGGATGCTGTAGGCCTAAAGTAAAGTAGCACTAATATATGTTACACAAAGGCCAGACTGGGATGCTGTAGGCCTAAAGTAAAGTAGCACTAATATATGTTACACAAAGGCCAGACTGGGATGCTGTAGGCCTAAAGTAAAGTAGCACTAATATATGTTACACAAAGGCCAGACTGAGATGCTGTAGGCCTAAAGTAAAGTAGCACTAATATATGTTACACAAAGGCCAGACTGGGATGCTGTAGGCCTAAAGTAAAGTAGCACTAATATATGTTACACAAAGGCCAGACTGGGATGCTGTAGGCCTAAAGTAAAGTAGCACTAATATATGTTACACAAAGGCCAGACTGGGATGCTGTAGGCATATAGAAAGTAGCACTAATATATGTTACACAAAGGCCAGACTGGGATGCTGTAGGCATATAGAAAGTAGCACTAAGGCATCCATTCAAGTAAATCAAATATATTGGGTCAAATGAGTCCTCAGATCTAGAGGCATCACCAAACCTTGCTCCATCTTCCAACACATCTTATAACTCAGTCCATATTATTATTATTATTATTATTATTTTTTTTTTTTTTATTATTATTTGTAAGTAATCATCCGTGGCCCCATTTATTACAATCCCCCTTTTCAAAGTTCCATCCAAGTGATCAAAATTCCATTTCCATGTTTCCACATTCAGAGAACAGTATAGAAAGGAATACAGAGAGCAGCAAAACCATCCAGCTCTGTTCACTTCCTGTCAGCCATTTTGTGTTTTGACCGGGGGTAACCATCTCCCTGGTCAGTGTATCCCTGTTACGAGGACACTTTGATCTATACCAGGCTCCACTTCGGAGGCTAAGCTCTGTTAGCAGAGGGGCACAATTGACATGCAAAACATAACCTCTCACCTCTCCATAGACAGAGACCAGAGACCAGGCAGAGGCTGCGTTTAGACAGACAGCCCAATTCTGATCTTTTTTTCCACTAATTGGTATTTTGACCAATCAGATCAGCTCTGAAAAAGAGCTGATGTGAAAAGAGATCTGATGTGATTGGTCGAAAGACCAATTAGTAAAACAAAAGATTAGAATTGGGCTATGTTCACATATTGCCATTATAAATAGTATATTTGGCACTGTGTTTTTTGTATGGAACATTTGCTGCCAACATGGAAGATAGTAAAAAAAACTAACTCTTTATATATTTGGCTCTGTTATATGATCTCGTTCTCTCCATAGACAACCATCTCTCTCTCTCTCTCTCTCTCTCTCTCTCTCTCTCTCTCTCTCTCTCTCTCTCTCTCTCTCTCTCTCTCTCTCTCTCTCTCTCTCTCTCTCTCTCTCTCTCTCTCTCTCTCTCTCTCTCTCTCTCTCTCTCTCTCTCTCTCTCTCAAATAGACCATGAACCTTTGCGAACTCTAGCTTTTCTAAACATCACCATACTAGCATTGTCTTTAATTTCAGCTGTAACTTCTTGTGTGTGGTCTGTGTGTTCCGCTAGTAACCTTCTCTCTACCCTGACATGATTACCTTCTGCTTTAATATGGGAGCCAACACTCGTCTCTCTCCACCTCTCCTAACCCAGCCTAAAGTGGTTTTTGCATGACTAGCACTATTGAAATGCTAATTTTAATCTTCCCCCCGAAGGAAGCTTTGACTTTCTTATCAAAATAAAAAAAATGCTATACCTGTAAATAAGAAATTGGCTCGACGCCAGGGAAATGTTAGCAAGTAGTTCTGGAAAATGGCTTACTTCACAGTAATCTGAACACGCAATCTGAACACACACGTGTGTGTGTGTGTGTGTGTGTGTGCGCGTGTGTGTGCAAACGTCCCTTCCTCCTTGCTTGCTATCTGAACAAAATGTATCTAATCAATCCACATGTCTGATTTAGAAAAGGCCAAGAAGAAGGATTTTTAAAAATGGCGGAGCGCTCCAATAGCATGCCACGCTCTGTAAAACATGTGTAGGTGTTTCCAATCGATAAGCATGCTCCTGCTAAACACAGAGAGGGGCTCCAGGGCCTGGTTCACGCCGTCCTCTCACTGTGTGTCCACCCACGCTAGCATCCCCACCTGTTTTGTTCTTGGGCTAATTACAGCCGAGAACAATTAACACGATAAGTATCGCTTAATATCCTCCCTCTCTTCCTTCTCCCCCTCCTCCCTCCCCCCTCCTCCGAAGGAAGAAGAAGAGATTGAGGCAAACACTGCTAATTCCTCATCCCCTTTCAATTAGTGCTCTAAATGGCGCTGCTAGGGAGGCAGGTGGTGGGCTTTAGAGTGAAATGACTTCTACATCCCAAATGGCACCCTATTCCCTATATAGTGCACTACTTTCGACCAGAGCCCTATGGAAACCCTGTGGACCCTTGTCAAAAGTAGTGCACAAAATAGAGAATAGGGTGCCATTTGGGACGCACACACTGTTTAGTGAATGAATTGAATGTTGATGGGATTATGAGCTGTGCTGTTTAAGGGACCAGGATTTAAGACGGGTAATGCTGCTGCTTGTTGTTTGGAGATACAGTATGTTATAATGAGTCTTAGGACACCTGCTAGTGACAACCATCTGCAGTCATTACTGAGTCCTCATTACCCTGGCTCTGTCTTTCTATGGTAGCCTGCAAGGACCAAAGTGCCAGGCAAGAGGAAATCTGATATATTGTTGTTGTTTTTTTGTTTACCCAAAACTGGAAAAGATGAGAATGTGGAACCACTTAGAAGCTCAGTGTGGAACCATTATAGAACTCCATGTAGAACTTTGAAACCTCTAGAACTACTATAGAACCTCTACGGAACCGTTACAGAAACATTATAGAACACTTTATGGAACTTTGGAACCTCTATAGAACCATTGTAGAACTGTGGAACTCTTGTGGAACCACGATGGAACCCGCAATGGAACAGTGGAATTTATGTGGAACGACTTCAGAACCCCTTGTAGAATTGTGGAACCCCTGTAGTTCCATTTTGGAACTGTAGAAAAAACCCAATACCCTGTGCCATGCTGCTACTACTACTACTACATAATGTCTCTCCCACAACTTCTACTACTATCCTCCTCATCCCCTGTCAGAGTCTGCTGTTGTAACACCCTAGGATTAGTCAAAGAATGAGAAGACAGATGATGTCATAAAATAGACCAGGAAGTACACATGGGAGCCAACAGTTGTAGTTCTGTGATTCAGGTCCATTCACTGTCTGGGAGTTCATGAGAATTATGACATCACTGTCTTCTCCTTCTGTATGTCATCCTCTAGGTTACACCACCTCCGCATCTCTCACAGCTTCTGCTGGGCCGACACCCCCTTCCAGTAGTCGAGGATATCATGGAGGTCCTCGTCTTTCGCAAACTGAACCTTCTTCCTTAAGGCGTGGCCTGCAGCGATATACGTTGCCTCTTCGCGAGGGTCGCGAGGGCCTTTCTTGTGCGGCCGGAACCTCTCCCAGATTCGAAGGGTATTTTCAGAGGAATATTCGGGGCCAGAGGAGTAGCCGGAGTAGTTGTGGTGCCGGGAAGGGGAGAGCTGGGAGTAGGCAGCAGGGTCCCTCTTGGTACGTCCCAGGGGTTTGAGGAAGGAGGCCTTCTGGGATGGGGAGGGAGAGGGGGAGTCATTGGCTCCCTCGTAGTAGAGGGCGGGGAAGGAGTGCCGGTGCTCAGAACAGTGGTAGTCTGGATGTACCTCCAGATGATGCTGCTGCTGCTGCTTACCCGGTCCTCCCCCTCCTCTTCCTCTTCCTCCCCCTCCGCAACCCACCCCACCTCCATTGACATTCACCCCACCTTCATTAACCCCTCCTCCCATTCCGTTCCCACCACCACAACCCATTCCGTTTCCACCACCACCACCACTACCACAACCACTAACATTTCCACCCACCAGAGGGAGCCTCTCCATGGTTTCCCCACACCCAACAGGGCTCCCCTTCTCTGGGTACGGTGGGCAGGAGTTGGGGCCCGGGCTGCGGGGCTCCGGGACATCCAGACTGAAGACCCTGGTGCTCTTCATGGATCCTCCAGCTGAGGGCATGCTACATCGGTTCTTCCCAGCCCCCATGACCATCACACCTGTATCGCTCAGCTGCCTCTGTAAAGGTCGTACGGCATTCGCCAATGGTGGTGGGTCCCTGTAGGGGGGTGAGAGAAACCCCCCTCCGCTGATTCCAGGACGCTCCGAGAGGGGCATGACGAGGGGGACGGGGGTCATTGCCGGAGGGGCATGGATTTTGGGAGAGGAGGCGAGCATCTGGCAGGTGTCAGCGAGGCCTTGGGAGAGGGGGATGAGGTTCCGAGCGAGGGAGGTGATACAAGCAGGTGGAGGAGAAGTAGGGTTGTCGCCAGATGTTGTCGTTGCAACAAGGGAGTCGAGCTTGAGCGCGTCGATACAGTTGTTGATAATCTGGTTGACTTTGTCGACCTCCATGGCGATCGTCGAGATCTCCGACGCAGATCCGCGCCCGTCGTCCGAATCATTCCCAATGTCCGTTCCATCTTCACTGCAACCGTTGATGCCTCGCATATCCACCAGTGTCGCCTCCCCCACTCCTCCTCCACCTCCCAGTGATAATCCTCCCCCATCTCCCGATAATCCTGCCCCAGTCCTCACGTCCATATAGTTCCCTTTACTGGTCGCCATGGCTTCACTGAACGCTGTGGCCATCTTCTCCACTTGGGGGAGCGTCGAGAGGCGGGAGGAGGTGGTGTTGGCCGAACCGTGGAGCATGCCGGAGCTGGAGGAGGCGGAGGGGGGTAGTTTGTTACCCCCGCCACCCCCTCCCCCTCCTCCATGGAGGTGACCTCCATGGTGCCCCTGGTTCTGGGCCTGTTCCTGGAGATGCTGCATGGCTGCCGGGTCGTTAGCTGCCTGTGCCGCAGCCTCCGGTCCATACCTGTAAATAAAATCCAAGCATAAATTCCATAAGAATAAATATTTTACATCTCAGGTAAAATAGCTGTGTGCAATTCAGATGCATCTAATCTAGAGTTAATCAAACCTGAAATCAAACTTTATTGAATTAAAGTGCATTTAAATCACAAACACACTTTATAGTAACAACAATAAAATGGAATGAAAGAGATAAGGTGATAAAAGAAGAGAAAACCTAAATAATTCATATACATTGGGTCTGTCCCTCTTACCGCATCTCCAAGATGGTCTTCTTCACGCTGATCACCTTCTCCTTCTCCTCCTGCATCCGACGCTTCCTCAGGCAGTAGTAGACGAGCCCGAGCACGATCACCATTCCCAGCAGACACCCCAGGATCGTCATGATGTAGTGCGTCATGGTCGACGGGTTGCCGTGGTGGTCATCCGGTCCTGCTGCTCGAGTGGCGAAGAAGATGCACGTGTGGTTGTTGCGCTGGTTTTTACTTATGGACACTACGCAGTAGGTGTAGTTGGTGTGAGGTTTGAGATCCACCAAAGTCACCTTCTCCTTCTTCTCCTTGAGGTTTTGGATGTCCGAGACGAAGCTCTGGTTGTATTGAACCAGGACGTACATCTTGCTGTATGGTTTAGGGATCTGGACCAACAGCTTGGCTGCAGACAGAGTGACCCACTGGAGTTTGATGCTGGGGTTGAAGTTGGGGTCGGCCGTGGACGAAGCTGTCGGTTGATGATACGGCCCGGCCCGGCCGTCCATCTCCGGGCCCATCCCGGAGCCCTCCCAGTCGGTGCCGGGTTGAGACGTGATCCCGGGTATGATCATGCCGTCGCGACAGATGGACGAGAGCATGGTGCGAGCGTTGCGTCCATGTCCGGCCACGGGGCTCAGGAGCGGGTAGAGAAACAGCTCACCAGGGGTCTCGCACTGGAGCCGGTCGTACGTATGCGTCACATTATTAAACGCCTCCAACCAAGTAAGAAAACTATACAGATCACATCCACAATGGAAAGGATTTCCTGCTAGCTCGCAGACCATTAACCGGTTTAGCACGGTAAAAGTTGACGGGTCGATCCGGGCCAGCTTATTGGATGAAAGGTCGATGCTGCTGAGGCTGGAGCTGGACTCCTCGAATGCTTTGTTGTCGATGACCTCGATGAGGTTGTGCTGGAGGAAGAGGCACTGCAAGCGGCCCAAGCCACGCATCATCCCCTCTGTCAGGTTGGTCAGCTTGTTGTAACCCAGCTGGAGGACCTAGGATGAGAGGAGACCACAATGGAGAAACAATAAGACTTTGGCATCTCAAATGACACCATGTTCCCTATGAAGAGACTGCTTTTTGAATTAGTGCACTGTATGGAGAATAGATGGAGGACCTAGGATAAGAAGGGACCACAATGGAAATACAGTAAGTACTTGGCCTCTCCTCCATCTTAGTAAGTACAAATAGCAACATCCCTGTGTGCCATCGACTCTGGTTCTAATGAAAACGATGGCTTCCATGTAATTGGGCTGTTAACCCTCCCGTTGTCCTAGGGTCAAAATGACCCGCCACTGTGTTGAACCAACTTTATTTAATTTTTATATTTTGGGGATCATTTGTGAGAAGGAGGCAGTGAGACTTTAAAGAAAGTATCACTGCCTCCTTCTCACAAATGATCCAAAAAATATAAAAATTAAATAAAGTTGGTTCAACACAGTGGCGGGTCATTTTGACCCTAGGACAACGGGAGGGTTAAATGAAGATGGGGAATGGTTTCATTTTGGGGAATAGTTCCAGTGAAAATGCAGGAAATCTTTAGCTATCTCAAATGACACCCCTTATCACTCAAAAACACACTGTCTAGTCAAAAGTATTGATCTATAATATGGAGAATAGGGTATTGTTTGATAGTTGCATTGTATTAACCCTAAATGGTTTTGTATGAATGTAGAAACTTAATATGCATTAGTCAAATAAAATCAGTCAGTCAACTGACTCAATCAGTAAATAAACCAGTCAACCAATCGAGCCAACAACTAAACAACCAACAACCAAACAACTAAACAACCAACCAATCAACCAATCAAACCCCCACTCCTCCCTCACCTGTAGGTTTGTCTGATCGGTGAAGGCCCCGGCCTCTATGTAAGACAGGGATGGGAAACTCCAGTCCCCGGGGGCCGGAGTGGTGTCACACTTTTTCCCCATCCCTAGCAAACATAGCTGATTAAACTGATTGCATTCTAAACTGATTAGCTGATTATTGGAGTCAGGTGTGTACACTGGGACTGGGGCAAAAGTGTGACACCAATCAGGACCCCGAGGACTGGAGTTGCCCATCCCTGAAGTAAGAGATCTTGTTGTCAACCAACCAACCAACATATCAACCAACCAACCAAACAATCAACCAACATATCAATCAACCAACATATCAATCAATCAACCAACCAACATATCAATCAACCAACCAACCAACATATAAATTAACCAATCAATCAACCAACCAACCAATCAACATATCAATCAACCAACATACCAATCAACCAACCAACCAACTAACCAACCAACCAACCAACCAACCAACCAACCAACCAACCAACCAACATACCAACCAATCAAACAATCAAACCAATTACCTGTAGGTTGGCCTGATGGGCGAAGGCCCTGTTCTCTATGTAAGAGATCTCATTCTTAACCAACCAATCAAACAAATAACCAATCAACCAACCAATCAACCAATCAAATCCCTCCTTCCCAACATATCAACCAATCAACCAACCAACCAACCAAATAACCAATCAAACCCCCACTCCTCCCTCACCTGTAGGTTTGTCTGATCGGTGAAGGCCCCGGCCTCTATGTAAGACAGGGATGGGAAACTCCAGTCCCCGGGGGCCGGAGTGGTGTCACACTTTTTCCCCATCCCTAGCAAACATAGCTGATTAAACTGATTGCATTCTAAACTGATTAGCTGATTATTGGAGTCAGGTGTGTACACTGGGACTGGGGCAAAAGTGTGACACCAATCAGGACCCCGAGGACTGGAGTTGCCCATCCCTGAAGTAAGAGATCTTGTTGTCAACCAACCAACCAACATATCAACCAACCAACCAACCAATCAACCAACATATCAATCAACCAACATATCAATCAATCAACCAACCAACATATCAATCAACCAACCAACCAACATATAAATTAACCAATCAATCAACCAACCAACCAATCAACATATCAATCAACCAACATACCAATCAACCAACCAACCAACTAACCAACCAACCAACCAACCAACCAACCAACATACCAACCAATCAAACAATCAAACCAATTACCTGTAGGTTGGCCTGATGGGCGAAGGCCCTGTTCTCTATGTAAGAGATCTCATTCTTAACCAACCAATCAAACAAATAACCAATCAACCAACCAATCAACCAATCAAATCCCTCCTTCCCAACATATCAACCAATCAACCAACCAACCAACCAAATAACCAATCAACAAATCAAATCCCTTACCTGTAGGTTGGCCTGATGGGTAAAGGCCCCGTCCTCTATGTAAGAGATCTCGTTCTTGGTGAGGTTGAGGTCTGTGAGGTTGGTGAAGCGGTACATGGAGTGGAATAGCACTGCTTTCAGCTTGTTCTCATTCAGCCTCAGGTCATGGACCTGTTTTGTTGAAAGAACGAGAACTTGTTTAATATCAAATGGCTCGTCATTCACGAGCTAGCATAAGAAAACATTTAGTGTTAGCTTCGCATTTCTCTTGAAAGTTGGGTTGAAAGAGGAACAAAATGGAACTAAGTCGTAAACTTTTTTAAATGCGTTTGAATTTGAAACCGTTTTTTTTAATCAAACGGCTCATCATTTGAAAACTAGTATAGCAAAACAGTGAGCTATCATAACAAAACAGTGAGCTAGCATTTGTAAGCTAGCATAAACAAAACATTCCGTTTTAGGTTTGCCAAACTATGCTGGTTCTTATGGGACGGTGGTTGAAAAGTAAGGTACGTCTTGGTGTTCCTCAATGCTCTGTTCTAGCACCAATACAGTATAACAAAACAGTAAGCTATCATAACAAAACAGTGAGCTAGCACCACTCATTTATATATTATCTTGGTGATGTTATTCAGTGGTTGAAAAGGAACACCCCAGTGAGCAAAACTGGTTGCAAATATGTAATTTCAACCAGCTTTGCGATTGAAATTACATATTTTACAGTTACTGCTAGGGTAGGCTGTATTGAATAATACATACAGTATAATATAGAACATAACAGTACCGTATTGTTGATGTGCTGGGGGATGGTCTCGTACGGGGGCTGGTTCTGACTGCAGATGGCCAGCCACACGTAGCCTTTATCCCCCTCGATCAGCCAGCAGTCCCCCCGGACGGACCCAGGGAGGCGGAGGAGAACAAGTAACGGTGGGAGGAGGTAGAGGAAGGTGGACGGAGAGAGGGATAGGGAGAGGGGGATGGAGGGGAGGTGGAGAAACATGTTGGCCATGGTTAGGGAGGATAGGAGGGGCTATCTTATTAAGACAATAAGGGGAAAGGGAGACTATTAGGAAAGGAAGCAGGCAGGTTTGAAATCAGGTTGGGCGACAGGTAAGGAAGGGGTGTGGCCAGAGCAGGAAGTAGAGACAGTAAGTCGTAGGTCACAGAAAGGTTGTAGCTTAGGCAATTAGAGCTGGGCTTGCCGCTTGGTAGCCATGGTAGCTGGTACTGTAGACCCCATTTTAGGTGTTCCGCGTCGGAGGGATACAATGACAGTCGCCCCAGCAGCAACTCATGGCACCTGATGACCGTTTCCCTCGGCGACAGAGATGGAGAAAACTCCCTTTCAGTTTGGCAGATAACCTACATGATAGAGAGATAGAGAGAGAGATATATATAGAGAGAGAGAGAGAGAGAGAGAGAGAGAGAGAGAGAGAGAGAGAGAGAGAGAGAGAGAGAGAGAGAGAGAGAGAGAGAGAGAGAGAGAGAGAGAGAGAGGAGGGGAAATTGAGAAAGAGTGAGCAAGGAAGAGGAATCTAGAAAGACAGCGGGAAGGAAAGATAAAGACAGAAGAAAGAGTGGACAGGAGAAAAAATGAGAAAAAACAGACATCTGCATTAAAACTGCTGATGACAAAATAATTAAGAGAAGAAGAGAGAAAATTGTTAATCCCTTTCATGTATTCCCTGAGGATTTCTAACTAATTGACTTTAGGTCTGGTTTCAAAATCAGCTGTGTAAAAGAGACATAATGAAGAAAAAAAAAGATATGCCATCACTTCAAGGTACGCTGAAATATCCATTAGCAATGATGATTATTCAATTTACTGCTAAAGAAGAGGAAAATAGATTTGGACTTTTCATAATAAACAAGCCTTTCCCACAAGTAATATCATTCAAATGTATAAAACAAAATGCATAACGTGTACACACACACACACACACACACACACACACACACACACACACACACACACACAGCATCATCAAATTGCAGTTCTGCTGCAAACACATTAGCATACGACTCACCAATAAATATGTAAATGTTAAAAACCCTAAAACAATCAAATCTAATTTCATAGACATTCTCCATTGTTTACAAGCCTTTCACAATTCAGTTATAGAGCTTCTGTGGTTTACAATACAGAACAACAATAAAGTTATCATCAACACTTTTTAAAGGAAAGAAGGGAGAAGAAAGAGGGACTGAATGGGAATAAAGGAGTGAGAAAGAGGGACTGAATGGGAATAAAGGAGTGAGAAAGAGGGACTGAATGGGAATAAAGGAGTGAGAAAGAGGGACTGAATGGGAATAAAGGAGTGAGAAAGAGGGACTGAATGGGAATAAAGGAGTGAGAAAGAGGGACTGAATGGGAATAAAGGAGTGAGGAAGAGGGACTGAATGGAAATAAAGGAGTGAGAAAAGGGACTTAATGGGAATAAAGGAGTGAGGAAGAGGGACTGAATGGGAATAAAGGAGTGAGAAAGCGGGACTGAATGGGAATAAAGGAGTGAGAAAGAGGAACTGAATGGGAATAAAGGAGTGAGAAAGAGGGACTGAATGGGAATAAAGGAGTGAGAAAGAGGGACTAAAAAGGAGGAGAAAGTAGAGAGGGAAGTGTCTTGCAGGCAGCTATGCATGACATAGCAGTTTACTGCATTTTTTCCTGCTGGATTGACGTGTGTGTGTGTGTGTGTGTGTGTGTGTGTGTGTGTGTGTGTGTGTGTGTGTGTGTGTGTGTGTGTGTGTGTGTGTGTGTGTGTGTGTGTGTGTGTGTGTGTGTGTGTGTGCGTGTGTGTGTGCATGTGTGTGTGCGCGTTTCTCCTGCTGGATTAACGTGGATTAGGCTGTAATCCATACTAAAGCGTATTTTACAGCATTACAGCTTAAGCAATTGAAATGGATTTTCCATCTTCAACGTCGTTTTTCCTAAAACATATATTGTAATGTATCTAGTCACGCCAATGAAATGACTCCAACACACAGGACTAGGTTCACTGTATCGTGCACGCCATATTACTTACATTTAAATGGGTTTTACAATGCCAATTAAATAACACACAGGACCAGGCTAGACACTTGTAGAATGTATCCCAAGGTGCATTCTAGCTGTTCTGGCTCGTGGTGGCCCAACGCCCTATTAAGACACTTTACGTCAGTGTTTCCTTTATTTTGGC
>NW_028166436.1:0-17500 GCF_964263955.1 Coregonus lavaretus | reverse complement strand
AATAAATAAACATAAAAAAGGGTTGTATTTACAATGGTGTTTGTTCTTCACTGGTTGCCCTTTTCTTGTGGCAACAGGTCACAAATCTTGCAGCTGTGATGGCACACTGTGGTTTTTCACACAGTAGATAAGGGAGTTTATCAAAATTGGGTTTGTTTTCGAATTCTTTGTGGATCGCTGTAATCTGAGGGAAATATGTGTCTCTAATATGGTCATACATTTGGCAAGAGGTTAGGAAGTGCAGCTCAGTTTCCACCTCATTTTGTGGCCAGTGTGCACATAGCCTGTCTTCTCTTAAGAGCCAGGTCTGCCTACGGCGGCCTTTCTCAATAGCAAGGCTATGCTCACTGAGTCTGTACATAGTCAAAGCTTTCCTTAAGTTTGGGTCAGTCACAGTGGTCAGGTAATCTGCCACTGTGTACTCTCTGTTTAGGGCCAAATAGCATTCTAGTTTGCTCTGTTTTTTTGTTTGTTCTTTCCAATGTGTCAAGTAATTCTCTTTTTGTTTTCTCATGATTTGGTTGGGTCTAATTGTGATGTTGTTGTTGTTGTTGTCCTGGGTCTCTGTGGGGTCTGTTTGTGTTTGTGAACAGAGCCCCAGGACCAGCTTACTTAGGGAATCGCTTCCTTTTAAGTGGTTATAGAATTTAACGGCTCTTTTCTGGATTTTGATAATTTGCGGATATTGGCCTAATTCTGCTCTGCATGCATTATTTGGTGTTTTACGTTGTACACGGAGGATGTTTTTGCAGAATTCTGCATGCAGTCTCAATTTGGTGTTTGTCCTATTTTGTGAATTCTTGGTTGGTGAGTGGACCCCAGACCTCACAACCATAAAGGGCAATGGGTTCTATAACTGATTCAAGTATTTTTTGCCAGATCCTAATTGGTATGTCAAATTTTATGTTCCTTTTGATTGCATAGAAGGCCCTTCTTGCCTAATCTCTCAGATCGTTCACAGCTTTGTGGAAGTTACCTGTGGCGCTGATGTTTAGGCCGAGGTATGTATAGTTTTTTGTGTGCTCTAGGGCAACGGTGTCTAGATGGAATTTGTATTTGTGGTCCTGGCAACTGGACCTTTTTTTGGAACACCATTATTTTTGTCTTACTGAGATTTACTGTCAGGGCCCAGGTCTGACAGAATCTGTGCAGAAGATCTAGGTGCTGCTGTAGGCCCTCCTTGGTTGGTGACAGAAGCACCAGATCATCAGCAAACAGAAGACATTTGACTTCAGATTCTAGTAGGGTGAGGCCGGGTGCTGCAGACTGTTCTAGTGCCCTCGCCAATTCGTTGATATGTATGTTGAAGAGGGTGGGGCTTAAACTGCATCCCTGTCTCACCACACGGCCCTGTGGAAAGACATGTGTGTGTTTTTTGCCAATTTTAACCGCACACTTCTTGTTTGTGTACATGGATTTTATAATGTCGTATGTTTTCCCCCCAACCCCACTTTCCATCAATTTGTATAGCAGACCCTCATGCCAAATTGAGTCAAAAGCTTTTTTGAAATCAACAAAGCATGAGAAGACTTTGCCTTTGTTTTGGTTTGTTTGTTTGTCAATTAGGGTGTGCAGGGTGAATACGTGGTCTGTCGTACGGTAATTTGGTAAAAAGCCAATTTGACATTTGCTCAGTGCATTGTTTTCACTGAGGAAATGAACTAGTCTGCTGTTCATGATAATGCAGAGGATTTTCCCAAGGTTGCTGTTGACGCATATCCCACGGTAGTTATTGGGGTCAAATGTGTCTCCAAGGATTGGGGTGATCAGTCCTTGGTTCCAAATATTGGGGAAGATGCCAGAGCTAAGGATGATGTTAAAGAGTTTAAGTATAGCTAATTGAAATTTGTGGTCTGTATATTTTACAATTTCATTGAGGATACCATCAACACCACAGGCCTTTTTGGGATGGAGGGTTTGTATTTTTTTATTACATTCAATGTAATTGGAGAATCCAGTGGGTTCTGGTAGTCTATAATAGTTGATTCTAAGATTTGCATTTGATCATGTATATTTTTTTGCTGTTTGTTCTCTGTTATAGGGCCAAAAAGATTGGAGAAGTGGTTTACCCATACATCTCCATTTTGGATAGATAGCTCTTCGTGTTGTTGTTTGTTTAGTGTTTTCCAATTTTCCCAGAAGTGGTTAGAGTCTATGGATTCTTCAATTACATTGAGCTGATTTCTGACATGCTGTTCCTTCTTTTTCCGTAGTGTATTTCTGTATTGTTTTAGTGATTCACCATAGTGAAGGCGTAGGCTTAGGTTTTCTGGGTCTCTATGTTTTTGGTTGGTGTCACGCCCTGGCTCTGGGACTCTGTTATGTTGAGCCAGGGTGTGTAGTTTCTATGTATTTGTGTTCTAGGTTCTGTATCTAGCTCAGGTGTTTCTGTGTTGGCCGGGGTGGTTCTCAATCAGAGGCAACGAGTGTCAGCTGTTGCTTGTTGTCTCTGATTGGGTACCATACTTAGGCAGCCTGTTTTCCACAGTGTTTTGTGGGATCTTGTTCCGTGTAAGGTTTGTGTCTGTTACCTAGGACTTCACGTATCGTTTTGTTTCATGTGGTGAATCAAATTAAAAGTATGTTCACTCATCACGCTGCGCATTGGTCCACTGTGTTCGACGATCGTGACAGTTGGATAGGTTTCTCAATTTCTTTCTTAGGTTTTTGCATTCTTCATCAAACCATTTATCACTGTTGTTACTTTTCTTTGGTTTTCTGTTAGAGATTTTTTGATTTGATAGGGAAGCTGAGAGGTCAAATATACTGTTTAGGTTTTCTACTGCCAAGTTTACACCTTCACTATTACAGTGGAACGTTTTGTCCAGGAAGTTGTCTAGAATGGATTGAATTTGTTGTTGCCTAATTGTTTTTTGGTAGGTTTCAACACTACTTTCCTTCCATCTATAGCATTTCTTAATATTATTCAGTTCCTTTGGCTTTGATGCCTCATGATTGAGTATTGCTCTGTTCAAGTAGACTGTGATTTTGCTGTGGTCTGATAGGGGTGTCAGTGGGCTGACTGTGAACGCTCTGAGAGACTCTGGGTTGAGGTCAGTGATAAAGTAGTCTACAGTACTACTGCCAAGAGATGGGCTATAGGCAGTGGCGGCTCCTGAAAAAATTCTCAGGAGGGGCAATTTTTCTGATGATTTAGGTGACCTACACACGTGCACGAGTCCGTGCACGCGATTCCAGATATCTTTACCTCTGAATAAACTGCCTTTATTATACCATATCCACCCTGTCCAAAGTCTCTACTTGGTCTCAGTTCTCCAGTAAACTTGTGATTATCAACAGTACACAACGGTAACAAACAATTGGGGGAACTCACGGGGCAGATAGTAACCACTTAAAAGGAAGCGATTCCCAAACCTTCCATAACAAAGCCATCACCTACAGAGAGATGAACTTGGAGAAGAGTCCCCTAAGTAAGCTTGTCCTGGGCCTCTGTTCACAAACACAAACAGACCCCACACAGCCCCAGGACAACAACAACAACAACAACAACAACACAATTAGACCCAACCAAATCATGAGAAAACAAAAAGAGAATTACTTGACACATTGGAAAGAACAAACAAAAAAACAGAGCAAACTAGAATGCTATTTGGCCCTAAACAGAGAGTACACAGTGGCAGAATACCTGACCACTGTGACTGACCCAAACTTAATGAAAGCTTTGACTATGTACAGACTCAGTGACCATAGCCTTGCTATTGAGAAAGGCCGCCGTAGGCAGACCTGGCTCTCAAGAGAAGACAGGCTATGTGCACACTGCCCACAAAATGAGGTGGAAACTGAGCTGCACTTCCTAACCTCCTGCCAAATGTATGACCATATTAGAGACACATATTTCCCTCAGATTACAGCGATCCACAAAGAATTCGAAAACAAACCCAATTTTGATAAACTCCCTTATCTACTGGGTGAAAAACCACAGTGTGCCATCACAGCTGCAAGATTTGTGACCTGTTGCCACAAGAAAAGGGCAACCAGTGAAGAACAAACACCATTGTAAATACAACCCATATTTATGTTTATTTATTTTCCCATTTGTACTTTAACTATTTGCACATTGTAACAACACTGTATATATACATAATATGTTCTTATATAATATATTCTTTTGAAACTTCTGAGTGTAATGTTTACTGTTAATATTTATTGTTTATTTCACTTTTGTTTACTATCTACTTCCCTTGCTTTGGCAATGTTAACACACGTTTCCCATGCCAATAAAGCCCTTAAATTGAATTGAATTGATAGTAAGGTCGCAATGACACAGAAAGCAGTTCAATGTCGGGGTACAGAGTCGCTCTCTTACCAGGATCGCGGTCCGCTCTGACCAGGGTGAAGGTGGCCGGCTCCACTTCTCTGTCCGGGACTCATCCAGCCAAGTCTCCCAGCTGTATTGGGATTCAGCTGCCAGCAGCGTTTTCATTATTTAGTCCGTTCGTAGCGGGTATGTACACGATCAACAAGATCAGTCCAAAACCAACCACTGGAAATCCATGGTTGGCAGAATGTTTGTAAACTAAGTCTACAAATTAAAAACATAAAATAACGCCGCACTGCAGGTCGCAACAGAGACGCTTCTAGCCGCCATTGTCTTAGTTACGTTCAACGTTACGTCACGCATGACGAAAGCGCGTAAGTGCAAGCCCACAGACACCCATAGAGAATGTATTGAAAGCTTTGAAATGTGAAAAAAATAGATTTTACATGACAGGCTATGAGAGACTTCTGGGCGATTTTCAACTTGACTGAAATCGCCCCAAAAACGGGCGGGGCCATTTGAAGCACGACTTTAGCCTGATTTGACATTTAGTGGCTGGCAGATCAGACGTGAACACTGATAACTGCTGTTGCCGTGATATAATTGATTAGAAAAAAAATCCCTTCCTTTTCCCGTTTGGCAGTGCGTCGCCCATATCGCCCTATTGAACAAGCCGTCCCTGGCTATAGGTGTACCTACCATAGGAGTCCCCTCGAAGCCTACCATTGACTATGTACATACCCAGTGTGCGACAGAGCTGCAGGAGTCGTGACCCGTTTTTGTTGGTTATGTTGTTGTAGTTGTGCCTAGGGGGGCATATGGGGGAGGGAATGCTGTCACCTCCAGGTAGGTGTTTGTCCCCCTGTGTGCTGAGGGTGTCAGGTTCTTGTCCAGTTCTGGCATTTGAATTTCTAACCAAATGTAAAAAGTTTGTGTTTTGACTAATTTAATAGAGTGAGTTAGGTCTGCTCTATACCAAATTAGCATACCCCCTGAGTCCCTTCCCTGTTTCACACCTGGTAGTTTGGTGGATGGGACTACCAGCTCTCTGTAACCTAGAGGGCAACCAGTGGGTCCGTCTCCTCTATACCATGTTTCTTGTAGGATGACAATGTCTTTATTTCCGATTTCTTTGGTGAAGTCCAGATTCCTGCTCTTTAGGCCAAAGGCAGATGACCCCAGGCTTTGGATATTCCAGGATGAAATAGTGAAGGCTTTGTGTTCCATAAAGTGTCTGATGTTGTTGGTTGTGTGGTTTGGCCTCAGGCCAGTAATTGTGAGCAGAGCCTGCTGAGCATCTGGTACATGCCATTGGCTTGGGCTAGTGTAAGAGTGGGTGTTGGGCCTGTTTGCCTGCTCACGGCCTGGGCGTATGTGTGACTTTCATGTTGAGTGTCTCTCTCTCTCTCTCTCTCTCTCTCTCTCTCTCTCTCGCTCTCTCTCTCTCATTGTTTGGCCCTGGTGTTATCTTCTCTGTCTCTTTCAACAAGAAACACAAAGGAATATGTTTGACTGAGAGGAAACAAGTCTCCTTATTTCATTTTCTCCTCTGGTCCCCCTCTTTTGAGACACGCCGAAGTGTGGAAGAAAATGACTGTTTTTCTCTTTCGTTTTTCAAAGGTTTGTTTTTTGCGGTTCCTTATCACCTCTCGAAATCTGCGATTTAATGAACTCCTGCGGCTGACAGTGTGTCTTTGTTTCTGTTTGTGTTTGTGTGTGTGTGTGTGTGTGTGTGTGTGTGTGTGGCTGACAGACAAGGCTAATTATAGAGTTCTGGAAGGCAGGTGGATGGTTCCAGAACGAACATCAGAATAGAAGCACTTCACATCTCTTCATCTATCTATCTATCTATCTATCCACCCATTTATCTACTGTATCTACCCATCCTCTTCAGTCTATTAAACAACTGCTTGTTTAGAATGAAGCATCACAATACAGCCACCTCTAGTATTCTTCTGGAAAACTCCAGAGCAAGACAGTCAGAGATATACAGGTAACTGACAAAATAAAGAAAACACTTGAGTAAATGAGGTATACAACGTATATTGAAAGAAGGTGCTTCCACACAGGTGTGGTTCCTGAGTTAATTAAGCAATTAACATCCCATCATGCTCTTAAGAAAAAGCCCAGTTGCCATTTATGTTGGCTACCATGGCTTGAAGAAGAGACCTCAGTGACTTCGAAAAAAGGGTCTCAAAGGAGCATAGGGGGTTTAAAGTGTGTGTGTGTGTGTCTCAGTCACCAGATCTCAACCCAATTGAACACTTATGGGGGATTCTGGAGCGGTGCCTGAGACAGCATTTTCCACCACCATCAACAAAACACTAGATGGTGGAATTTCTGCTGGAAGAATGGTGTCACATCCCTCCAATAGAGTTCCAGAGACTTGTAGAATCTATGCCAAGGTGCATTGAAGCTGTTCTGGCTCTTGGTGGCCCAATGTCATATTAGGACACTTCAGTTGGTGTTTCCTTCATTTTGGAAGTTACCTGTATGACACAATGTTGTATTCCACTGTATATTTCTCTGCTCTCCACCTGCTGAGTTTGAACAAGCCATTCAGAATGTATTTTATAAATTGTCTGTATACACAAAACCAACCTCATCACCAACTATCAAAACTCCGCTATCGACAGAGACCTTCAACTATCAAATTTCCTCTATCGACAGAGACCTTCAATTATCAAACTACCTCTATCGACAGAGACCTCCAACTATCAAACCTGCTCTATCAACAGAGCCCTCCAACCATCAAACCTGCTCTATCAACAGAGACCTACAACCATCAAACCTCCTCTATCGACAGAGACCAACTATCAAACCTCCTCTATCGACAGAGTCCTCCAACTATCAAAACTCCTCTATCGACAGAGACCAACTATCAAACCTCCTCTATCGACAGAGACCAACCATCAAACCTCCTCTATCAACAGAGACCAACCATCAAACCTCCTCTATCGACAGAGACCAACCATCAAACCTCCTCTATCGACAGAGACCAACTATCAAACCTCCTCTATCGACAGAGACCAACCATCAAACTTCCTCTATCGACAGAGACCTCCAACCATCAAACCTCCTCTATCGACAGAGACCAACCATCAAACCTCCTCTATCGATAGAGACCAACCATCAGACAGGCCTCATGCTGTCAATCAAATAAATTGGGCTGAAATGAAAGGAGGGAAAAGGAAGAGAAGAGAAAAGTCCCCTATAGGATTTCTCTCTGACGTTTAACATTCTACACACTACCTACAGTATAGACAGTAAACCTCTTCCATATCTCCCCTCGCTCTTTAAGCCACCACACTGTGCACAGTGGTCATGTGATTGACAGCACACATCCGGACAATAGAATAAGGAAGGTAGAGAGCTGCTGTTTAGTTTCCCAGGAGAGCTGAGGAAGGTTGGTATGTACGCATCCATGCTCATGGTTGTGGATGAAGAGATTCAGTGTTGCCTGGCTCAGCTCATGTGAGGTGTGTGTGTGTGTGTGTGTGTGTGTGTGTGTGTGTGTGTGTGTGTGTGTGTGTGTGTGTGTGTGTGTGTGTGTGTGTGCGTGCGTATCAAGTGGTCTCATTCCTAATGCATAGAAACAGAACCCTACCTTGACCAAAAACCTATTAGAGCTCCATTCACATAAAGATAGAGTGATAATGATGACCTGATCACACTGTGTAAGATATGACAGCAATTACTATGATAGATAGTCAATGTTTCAGTGATACCAGATCACACAGTCAATATGCACTCATCTCCTCCAAGCATGCGTTCTTTTATTACCACTATTTATCCTTTGTTTGTGACTCAACTGTTGCTAGGTAGAATATTGATATATTTGAAGATGTCGTAGAAAGTATACTACTAGATATCTCAGCCCCCATGATAATTTTTTTAGCTCGGCCCCAACTGTAGATTATTTTAACCGCTCAATATGATAATGGCTGGTGGAATTTGTTGATGGGTGATTTCAACATTTATTTATTTTTTTTTAAATTTTATTTCACCTTTATTTAACCAGGTAAGCCAGTTGAGAACAAGTTCTCATTTACAACTGCGACCTGGCCAAGATAAAGCAAAGCAGTGCAATAAAAACAACAACACAGAGTTACATATGGGGTAAAACAAAACATAAAGTCAAAAATACAACAGAAAATCTATATACAGTGTGTGCGAATGTAGCAAGTTATGGAGGTAAGGCAATAAATAGGCTATAGTGCAAAATAATTACAATTAGTATTAACACTGGAATGATGTGCAAGAGATGATGTGCAAATAGAGATACTGGGGTGCAAATGAGCAAAATAAATAACAATATGGGGATGAGGTTATTTTGGGGATGGGCTAATTTCAGATGGGCTGTGTACAGGTGCAGTGATCGGTAAGGTGCTCTGACAACTGATGCTTAAAGTTAGTGAGGGAGATAAGAGTCTCCAGCTTCAGAGATTTTTGCAATTCGTTCCAGTCATTGGCAGCAGAGAACTGGAAGGAATGACAGCCAAAGGAGGTGTTGGCTTTGGGGATGACCAGTGAGATATACCTGCTGGAGCGCATACTACGGGTGGGTGTTGCTATGGTGACCAATGAGCTAAGATAAGGCGAGCATTTGCCTAGCAGTGATTTATAGATGACCTGGAGCCAGTGGGTCTGGCGACGAATATGTAGTGAGGACCAGCCAACAAGAGCGTACAGGTCACAGTGATGGGTAGTATATGGGGCTTTGGTGACAAAATGGATGGCACTGTGATAGACTACATCCAATTTGCTGAGTAGAGTGTTGGAGGCTATTTTGTAAATGACATCGCCAAAGTCAAGGATCGGTAGGATAGTCAGTTTAACGAGGGCATGTTTTGCAGCATGAGTGAAGGAGGCTTTGTTGCGAAATAGGAAGCCGATTCTAGATTTAACTTTGGATTGGAGATGCTTAATGTGAGTCTGGAAGGATAGTTTACAGTCTAACCAGACACCTAGGTATTTGTAGTTGTCCACATACTCTAGGTCAGACCCGCCAGCAGCGTTCGATTGAAGAGCATGCATTTAGTTTTACTAGTGTTTAAGAGCAGTTGGAGGCTACGGAAGGAGTGTTGTATGGCATTGAAGCTCGTTTGGAGGTTTGTTAACACAGTGTCCAATGAAGGGCCAGATGTATACAAAATGGTGTCGTCTGCGTAGAGGTGGATCTGAGAGTCACCAGCAGCAAGAGCGACATCATTGATCTACACAGAGAAAAGAGTCGGCCCGAGAATTGAACCCTGTGGCACCCCCATAGAGACTACCATAGGTCCAGACAACAGGCCCCCTGATTTGACACATTGAACTCTATCTGAGAAGTAGTTGGTGAACCAGGCGAGGCAGTCATTTGAGAAACCAAAGCTATTTAGTCTGCGAAATGGTCGGTGATCTGTTTGTTAACTTGGCTTTCAAAAACTTTCAAAAGGCAGGGCAAAATGGATATAGGTCTGTAACAGAGTAGGATCTAGAGTGTCACCCCCTTTGAGGATCTCAGACATTACGAAAGAGAGGTTGAGCAGGCTAGTAATAGGGGTTGCGACAATTTCGGCGGCTAGTTTTAGAAAGAAATGGTCCAGATTGTCTAGCCCAGATGATTTGTAAGGGTCCAGATTTTGCAGCTCTTTCAGAACATCAGCTGTCTGAATTTGTGTGAAGGAGTAGCGGGGGGGCATGGGCAAGTTGCAGCGGAGGGTGCAGAGCTGGTGGCCGGGGTAGTGGTAGCCAGGTGGAAAGCATGGCCAGCCATAGCAAAAAGCTTGTTGAAATTCTCGATTACTGTAGATTTATCGGTGGTGATAGTGTTTCCTAGCCTCAGTGCAGTGGGCAGCTGGGAGGAGGTGCTCTTATTCTCCATGGACTTTACAGAGTCCCAAAACTTTTTGGAGTTAGTGCTACAGGATGCACATTTCTGTTTGAAAAAGCTAGCCTTTGCTTTCCTAACTGCTTGTGTATATTGGTTCCTAACTTCTCTGAAAAGTTGCATATTGTGGGGGCTATTTGATGCTAATGCAGTACACCACAGGATGTTTTTGTGCTGGTCAAGGGCAGTCAAGTCTGAGGAGAACCAGGGGCTATATCTGTTCTTAGTTCAGTATTTTTTGAATGGAGCATGTTTATTTAAGATTGAGAGTCAATTATTTTTAAAGAACAACCAGGCATCCTCTACTGACTGAGTTCGAATGAGATCACTATCCATCCAGGATACCTGGGCCAGGTCAATTAGGAAGGCCTGCTCGCTAAAGTGTTTTAGGTAGCGTTTGACAGTGATGAGGGGTGGTCGTTTGACCGCGGACCCGATACGGACGCAGGCAATAAGGCAGTGATCGCTGAGATCCTGGTTGAAGACAGCGGATGTGTATTTAGAGGGTAAGTTAGTCAGGATGATATCTATGAGGGTACCCATGTTTACGGATTTAGGGTTGTACCTGGTAGGTTCGTTGATAATTTGTGTGAGATTGAGGGCATCTAGTTTGGATTGTAGGATGGCCGGGGTGGCAGCATATCCCAATTTAGATCACCAAGCAGTATGAACTCTGAGGATAAATGGGGGGCAACCAATTCACATATGGTGTCCAGGGCACAGCTGGGGGCTGAGGGGGGTCTGTAGCAAGCGGCAACAGTGAGAGACTTACTGTTGCCGCTGGGTGTATAATCTAGATCAGGGCTCTCCAACCCTGTTCCCAGAGAGCTACCGTCCTGTAGGTTTTCACTCCAACCCTGTTCCTGGAGAGCTACTGTCCTGTAGGTTTTCACTCCAACCCTGATCCTGGAGAGCTACCGTCCTGTAGGTTTTCACTCCAACTGTAATCTAGCGCACCTGATTCTAATTAGCTGGTTGAAAAGCTGAATCAGGTTAGTTACAACTGGGGTTGGAGTGAAAACCTACAGGAGGGTAGCTCTCCAGGAACAGGGTTGGAGTGAAAACCTATGGGAGGGTATCTCTCCAGGAACAAGGTTGGAGAGCCCTGATCTAGATGTTAGGCCTCCATTTGGATGCGGTTGGTTATTACTGAAACTAAAAACCTGAAGGATGATTCCATGTATGTTTGGAGCAGATGGAAGCCATCCCTCAAGCTGTCAAAGCCAACATTAAACACAAACACATACAAGCACACAAGCACACACACACAAGAATGTGCATGCACACAAATACACACACACATAAATGCAAGTCCACGCACACACACAGAAAATAACATTACCATAACCTGCAACCCCTCAAAACAGCCTGGTGTTATTTTTAGATTTCAGAGGCATGGTTGAAAAGTTCACGCTTTGCTGTGACACTTGACTGCTTACAATACAGAGAGATCATCAACCTGCACAGGCAGGCATGCATTCATGAGTTTACACACACACACACACACACACGTATGTTGGTGACGGCAGGCTAAGTAATGAAAAACAGGGTTGACAGCTCACATTCGGTTAAATGGAAAGCGGGCTGATGTACACACACACAAACACACACACAGAGAGACACACATAGAGAGACATACACACACACAAAATCAGGAACTGGCTTACACATACATATACACACATACTTACTATGAAATAAAAATCAGATGGTAGGGTTTCAGGCTAACCAGCATTGATAAGGCTTGGCTGTATAATATTATGCTAGGCCAGTGATAAGGCTTGGCTGTATAATATTTTGCTATGCCAGTGATAAGGCCTGGCTGTATAATGTTCTGCTATGCCAGTGATAAGGCCTGGCTGTATAATATTCTGCTATGCCAGTGATAAGGCTTGGCTGTATAATTTTAAGCTATGCCAGTGATAAGGCTTGGCTGTATAATATTCTGCTATACCAGTGATAAGGCCTGGCTGTATAATATTCTGCTAGGCCAGGGCTGTAATAGCTGTGTGTGTGTGTGTGTGTGTGTGTGTGTGTGTGTGTGTGTGTGTGTGTGTGTGTGTGTGTGTGTGTGTGTGTGTGTGCGTGTGCGTGTGTGCGTGTGCGTGTGTGCGCGTGTGCGCGCGTGCGTGCGTGCGTGCATGCGTGTGTGTGATTAGTTTTTAGTGCCATAAGAGGATGAGAAATGGAGAGATTAAATGACTCAGTTCAACGTCTAGTTTTGATTGACATTTGGCTGAGTTTCCAACTAACGTGAATTCAACGTGAAATCAAAAAACAAAAATCACCTTATCATTGGATTTAGGTTAAAAGTTGGGTGAAAAAAATACGAAATGCCCTTACGCTGATTACTTTTTGCAAATCGTCATCACATTGATTTTTTAGGTGGTTGAAAAGACGTGGAAACAATGTTGATTCAGCCAGTTTTTGCCCAGTGGGATGAGAAGAGGAGGAGAGGAGGAGGAGAGGAAGAAGGAGAGGAGGAGGAGAGGAAGCAGGAGAAAGAGTTACCAGAGGAGGAGGAGAGGAGGAGGAGAGGAGTAGGAGAAGAGGAGGAGAGGAAGCAGGAGAGGAGGAGGAGAGGAAGCAGGAGAAAGAGTTACCAGAGGAGGAGGAGAGGAGGAGGAGAGGAGTATGAGAAGAGGAGGAGAGGAGGAGGAGAGGAAGCAGGAGAAACAGTTACCAGAGGAGGAGGAGAGTAGGAGGAGAGAAGGAGGAGAGGAGGAGGAGAAGAGGAGGAGAGGAGGAGGAGAGGAAGCAGGAGAAACAGTTACCAGAGAAGGAGGAGAGGAGGAGAGAAGGAGGAGAGGAAGCAGGAGAAACATTTACCAGAGGAGGAGGAGAGGAGGAGGAGAGAAGGAGGAGAGGAGGAGGAGAAGAGGAGGAGGAGAGGAGGAGGAGAGGAAGCAGGAGAAAGAGTTACCAGAGGAGGAGGTAAAAAACACGGTGAGGAGCAGAAAGAAATGTCAGAAGAGGAAGAAGAGAGAGGATGTGGAAAGGGAGGGAAGGGATACAAGGAGGGGGGAGGTTTTTCGGAGGGAGGGCACGTGTGATTGATTTATTTTTTCCAGGGCAGGAAATAGAGAGAGAGTGGCTAGAGACTGTTTAACTGCCTTCTGCTGCTGTTGGGCTGGGAGGGACAGGGAAGAGAGGGCCAGAGAAAAGACCAGTAAAGTTCAGCTCATCTTGGTGCTGGGAGACTGGCTGAGCTGGCTGAGGTCTAAGGGAGGGAGGGGGGGAGGGAGGGAGGGAGGGAGGGAGGGAGGGAGGGAGGGAGGGAGGGAGGGAGGGAGGGAGGGAGGGAGGGAGGGAGGGAGGGAGAGATCTATTTCACTTTCTTTGGCAATGTAAACAGGTGTTTCCCGTGCTAATAAAGCCCTTTGAATTGAGTTGAATTGAGAGAGAGAGAGAGAGAGAGAGGGATAGAGAGAGGGAGAGAGATAGAGGGGGAGAGTGAAAGAGAAAGATAAAAAGAGAGAGAGCGAGAGATAGAGAGAGAGAGAGAGAGAGAGTCTGGCTGAGATTGTTGTGGTCTGAGGCCATCTCTCTCAGCCACTCAGACTAACAAATGGTGTCTGTCACCAGCCGTCACCTCTCTGTTCTGCCCCCCAGCTCAGACTAACACATGGTGTCTGTCACCAGCCGACACCTCTCTGTTCTGCCCCCCAGCTCAGACTAACACATGGTGTCTGTCACCAGCCGACACCTCTCTGTTCTGCCCTCCAGCTCAGACTAACACATGGTGTCTGTCACCAGCCGTCACCTCTCTGTTCTGCCCCCCAGCTCAGACTAACACATGGTGTCTGTCACCAGCCGTCACCTCTCTGTTCTGCCCTCCAGCTCAGACTAACACATGGTGTCTGTCACCAGCCGACACCTCTCTGTTCTGCCCCCCAGCTCAGACTAACACATGGTGTATGTCACCAGCCGACACCTCTCTGTTCTGCCCTCCAGCTCAGACTAACACATGGTGTCTGTCACCAGCCGACACCTCTCTGTTCTGCCCTCCAGCTCAGACTAACACATGGTGTCTGTCACCAGCCGACACCTCTCTGTTCTGCCCCCCAGCTCAGACTAACACATGGTGTCTGTCACCAGCCGACACCTCTCTGCTCTGCCCCCCAGCTCAGACTAACACATGGTGTCTGTCACCAGCCGACACCTCTCTGCTCTGCCCCCCAGCTCAGACTAACACATGGTGTCTGTCACCAGCCGACACCTCTCTGTTCTGCCCCCAGCTCAGACTAACACATGGTGTCTGTCACCAGCCGACACCTCTCTGTTCTGCCCTCCAGCTCAGACTAACACATGGTGTCTGTCACCAGCCGTCACCTCTCTGTTCTGCCCTCCAGCTCAGACTAACACATGGTGTCTGTCACCAGCCGACACCTCTCTGTTCTGCCCTCCAGCTCAGACTAACACATGGTGTCTGTCACCAGCCGACACCTCTCTGCTCTGCCCTCCAGCTCAGAGCACGGCCAGCAGCGGCAGTGTGTGTTTGTGTGTGTGTCACCTTCCCTCCCTCCCTCCACACATCTCCCTCCAACTGAGTGTGTGATTACTAAAGAACTTGTTACCACTCAATATATCAAGGTAGGAGTTAGGAGAGGTGAGAGCAGAGGAGGGAGGAGGAAGAGGCGGGAAGAGGGCAAACAGGGTGAGGAAGAAGACATGAGGGAAGGAAGAGGGGATTGAAAGTGACAGAGTTAGGATAAATTGAGGGAGGAGAGAGGAGGAGGAGGAGAGGATCTGAAAGCAGAACTGTTGTGTCCATTGCTGATAACCAGAAAGCATCAAAACAGAAATCCTGTTCCGCCCCCCAACCCAGGCTCAGTGATCTTATTTGTCACCCTTTAATCGTGGGAGGAGCCTTTGGAAGTTGACAAAACTATCAGCACCATGCACAAGTGTCTGTCTCTCTTTTTCCTCTCTCTCTCTCTCTCTCTCTCTCTCTCTCTCTCCTCTCTCCTCTCTCTCTCTCTCTCTCTCTCTCTCTCTCCCTGTCTCTCTCTCTCCCTCCCCCTCTCTCTCTCTCTCGCTCTCTCTGTCTCTCTCTCTCCCTCTCTCCTCTCTCTCTCTCTACCTCCCTCCCTCCCTCCCCCTCCCCTCCCTCCCTCCCTCCCTAGACACTGCCTATGGTCAAACATGACCTACATACTCTCACACAGACACACATTTTCTCTCACCAATCCAATAGGATTTTCCAGAACTGTGTAGAGATGCCAGTCATCCAATATGCAGAGGCCGGGTGTTGACAGGACTGTTACTGACTGAGGCTGGATCAAAAGAGAGCGTTATGAATGTCTAAAATAAACTGTACCACTGTTTGGATCTCTCTCTCTCTCTCTCTCTCTCTCTCAATACTGTGTACTGTGTATCTCTGTGACGATATGTGAAAGAAGGAGTCAGGCGCAGGAGGTAAAATACCGAAGTCCAGAGTTTAATCCGTTTGCATAATCAAACACCCCAAGCATCAAACGACACTGTACAAGGAAAACATCCACCTTGGCAATAACACAGTGAAATGTAGCTCAACCGAGCTACACACTCTCACAACAAAACAATCACTCACAAAGACAAGGGGAACAGAGGGAACACTTATACACATACTAATTAGGGGAATGAGCACCAGGTGTGTGTGATTGACAAGACATGACAAGTGGAGTGATGAGAATGTGATCGGCAGTAGCTAGTACTCCGTTGACGACGAACGCCGAAGCCTTCCCGAACCAGGAGGGGGGCAGCCTCGGCGGAAGTCGTGACAATCTCTGTATCTAGTAATTTATTGTTCTCCCATCACCCCCCCCCCCCCCCCCCCCCCCCCCCTCTCTCTCTCTCTCTCTCTCTCTCTCTCTCTCTCTCTATCTATCTCTCATTCATCCATCAGAGTGGTAATACACTGGGCTCCTGAGTGTCACTCTACCCCCCTGGGAACCAGAGCATTGGAAGTCTCATGAACAATAGTATATGAACTCATTTGTACCATGCTGTTACTGTAGGGAGTATCTAGTAGAGGACATAGTATCAGGTGTACTGTAGGGAGTATCTAGTAGAGGACATAGTCTCAGGTGTACTGTAGGGAGTATCTAGTAGAGGACATAGTCTCAGGTGTACTGTAGGGAGTATCTAGTAGAGGACATAGTCTCAGGTGTACTGTAAGGCCATTTTCTTCAGTGACTCTCGGTACAGTGAAAGTGTGTGTGTGTGTGTGTGCAAGCGTGTGTGTTGTCTCTGCACGTGGCCCATTTGCCTACAGTATTGTAAGTGTGAGACAGTCTTATCTTTCCCTTAGGCAGCATGTAGCAGGTAGGATAAAACAACAGGGATGGGACCATAGCAACACTATCATCCCCTACAGAAGAGAGAAGTGGGAGGGAAGAAGAGGGAAGAAAGGAGGGAAAAGAGGAGGAGAGGAGTAGGTGGTAAAATGAGGATAATAATGGGGGTGTGGGAGAACGAGGGGGAGAGGAGAGGAGTAGGTGGTAAAATTAGGATAATAAGGGGGGTGTGGGGGAACGAGGGGGAGAGGAGAGGAGTAGGTGGTAAAATTAGGATAATAAGGGGGGTGTGGGGGAACGAGGGGGAGAGGAGAGGAGTAGGTGGTAAAATTAGGATAATTTGGGGGGTGTGGGGAATGAGGGGGAGAGGAGAGGAGTAGGTGTTAAAATTAGGATAATAAGGGGGGAGTGGGGAACGAGGGGGAGAGGAGAGGAGTAGGTGGTCAAACGAGGATAATTAGGGTGGGGGGTGGGAATGAGGGGAGAGGAGAGGAGTAGGTGTTAAAATGAGGATAATAAGGGGGGTGTGGGGGAACGAGGGGACAGGAGAGGAGTAGGTGGTAAAATGAGGATAATTTGGGGGTGTGGGGAATGAGGGGGAGAGGAGAGGAGTAGGTGTTAAAATTAGGATAATAAGGGGGGAGTGGGGGAACGAGGGGGAGAGGAGAGGAGTAGGTGGTAAAATGAGTATAATAAGGGGGGGGGGTGGGGGAATGAGGGGGAGAGGAGAGGAGTAAGTGGTCAAATTAGGATAATAAGGGGGGAGTGGGGGAACGAGGGGGAGAGGAGAGGAGTAGGTGGTAAAATGAGTATAATAAGTGGGGGAGTGGGGGAACGAGGGGGACAGGAGAGGAGTAGGTGGTAAAATGAGTATATTAAGGGGGGCATTGGGGAAAGAGGGACAGGCTATATGACAATATAGGGAGGAAGAGAGGGCTGAGGGCCAACTCAGAATACAGATGGCATACCATTCATTCCACATTCTACACATGTCTTTTGACCCACCTACACTCTTTCCCTTCAGTCTCTTTTACCTCCTCTTCTAGTGCCTACAGTACACCTGATAACCCC